>NW_003852411.1:21667552-21680908 GCF_000181295.1 Otolemur garnettii
AATTGAAGCAACACCAAAAATACATTACTGGGATCTGATCAAACTAAAAAGTTTCTGCACAGCCAAGAACACAGTAAGTAAAGCAAGCAGACAGCCCTCAGAATGGGAGAGGTTATTTTCATGTTATACTTCTGACAAGGTTTGATAACCAGAATCCACAGAGAACTCAAACTTAATGAGAAAAGAACAGGTAATCCCATTTCATTGTAGGCAAGGGACTTGAACAGATGCTTCTCTGAAGAAGATAGGCACATGACCTACAGACACATGAAATAATGCTCATCATCTTTAATCATCAGAGAAATGCAAGTCAAAACCACTTTGAGATACTATCTAACTCCTGTAAGAGTGGCTCACATAATAAAATCCCACAACTACAGATGTTGGTGTGGATGTAGAGAAAAGGGAACACTTCTGCACTGCTGGTGGGAGTGCAAGCTAATATGTCCCTTTTGGAAAGAAGTATGGAGAATAGTCAGTGATCTAAAAGTAGACCTGCTATTTGATCCTGCAATTCCTTTATTAGGTGTATATCCAAAAGACCAAAAATCGCTTTATAGCAAAGATATTGCACCAGATTGTTCATTGCAGCTCAATTCATAATCGCCAAATCATTGGGAAGAAGCTTAAGTACCCATTGACCCATGAAGGGTTTAGTAAATTGTGGTATATGTATACCATGGAATATTATGCAGAGTTAAAAAAGATGGAGACTTTACCTCTTTCACATTTACATGGATGGAGCTGGAACATATCCTTCTTAGTAAAGTATCTCAAGAATGGAAGAAAAAATATTCCATGTACTCAGTACTATTATGAAACCAATTCACAATCACTCATACTTTCATATGAAGAATAGATCACAACTATGGCCCAAGATGAAGGAGGAAGAGATGGAAGAGGAAGGGGGAGGTCAGATCGAGGAGGGGTGAATGGTGGGATCACACCTATGGTGCATAATGCAAGGGTACATGTCAGATCTATTAGTATAGAGTATAAATGTCTTAACACAATAACTAAGTAAATGAGATGGGGTATATATTAACCAGTGTGATGTAAGCGTTCCTAATTCTATATGAAATCAGCACACCGTACCCCATAAATGCATTAATATATACATGATCTATGTGTTTATTATTTAATTAAAAAAAAAAAAACAACCTTTTGTCAATTGTTGAAAAAGCATGTTTGCTCCCTCCAGAAAGGCTTCAAGAGGAAAGAATTTTGTTGTTTATACCAAACCAGGCCCAATTTAAAAGTTGGGAATTTTTGTGTGTGAATTATACTCTTATGCTTCAGGTATTCCACTTATGACATGATTCTCAAATCCAATTTTGTGTTACTATCCTTTGGCTAGCATTCTTCCATCCTGACTTGTCTGTTATTATAGTTCATACTGGGGCTCAGACGATCAAATCATGAGGCAGTGGCAAAGCAGTTTCAATTTTTTTTGGTGATCTGGAATGCTCTTTCTACCTTTATACTCATTCACAGCTCAACGTAGGTGGGTTGTAGGAAGAAAACAAAATGAATGATTAATGTTGAGAAAGAGGAAGTAGGCTCAGCACCTGTAGCTCAGCAGCTAGGGCGCTGGCCACATACACCAGACCTGGTGGGATTGAATCTAGCCCAGGCCTGCCAAACAACAATGACAACTACAACCAAAAAATAGCCAGTCATTATGGTGGGTGCCCATAGTCCCAGCTACTTGAGAGGCTGAGGCAAGAAAATTGCTTAAGCCTAAGGATTTGAGGTTGCTGTGAGCTGTGATGCCACAGCATTCTGCCCAGGGTGAAAGCTTGAGACATTGTCTCAAGAAAAAAAAAAAAAAAAAAAAGGAAGAAAAAAAGGGAAAAAGAAAGATGAAGTGGACAATTCTAATTTCCTCCTATCTCAAGCCCTGATGTAGTCACTCATTTAAGAACTTTCCTTCACATTCTTTCTCCAAGATCCACCCTTATTCCCACCACACTTTTCATCACTTTGGATTCCTTTAAGTTTTGTCTATAAGTCTTATGGTAATAAAAATGGAAGGGCTACTTACAAGATTGTTACAGACATTGATCACCACCAGCTCAAAATTGTAGTTTTTATCTTTGAGCAAAGACGGTGTAGACCACTTTAATTGTGTGGTGCAGATTTCTAATGTATATTTACATGCCTGTGAGACAGAAAAATGTCAGTGAGGATCTGTTCATCTATTGTTACATATAATTGTGATTCTCTATAAAATTAGGATAAACAAGATTAGATGACTTACATTAGCTACTCTTGTCTCGTTATCCTCCAAAAACAGGATCAGGGGCACCAAGGCTCCTAGGATCACATCGTTCAACATCCACGTGTACTCACTCATATCTTTGAGTAATCTACCAAAGTGTCGAATGGCTATGCTCCGAACGCCTCCGTTAGTCTGGAATATGCACACAGACCAAGAAAAAGGCCTCACTTGAGGATAATATTAGTGCTTCTTTGTTTTATCAGTGGGATACACATATGCATACACACACACACAAAATATGTAGAGAGTGTGCCAAAAAGCTTATACACATTTTAAGAAAGGGAAAAACTGCATTAAAATTGTAATATTCAGTATATCAATATATATTGATCTTTATTATCTTGTGTATTTTATCTTGTCTCTCTTATAATTGCAGAAGTCAAACGTGACTTGAGTATTATATGTATATATAAAAATATATTACATGAAATTATTATCATTTATTTTTAGGAAAGTTCTCCCTTGAGTCTAAGTACTTAGCTCTTCTTTTAAAATAAGATTTGCTTACCAAGTAGTCACAATAGTCAAGATAGGGAATCAGCCTAAGTATACATCAGTGGAAGAATGAATGAAGAAAATGTGGTATATGAACAGGATAGCGTATACTTCAGCCTTAAGAAGAAAGAAATCTTATCATTTATGACAAATAGAGAAATCTGGAGGTTTATCATGCTATGTGAAAACAGCCAAGCACAGAAAGACAAATACAGCAGGATCTCACTTATATGAGAAATCTACAAAGTTTGAAGGTATAGAAGCAGAGAGTAGAAAAATGGTTGCCAGGGGTATCTGGGGAAGTTGGAGGGAAGGATGTTGACCCAAAGTTTCAGCTAGGATGAATAATTTCTCAAATCTGGTGTGCAGCAGGGTGAACCATGGTTAATAATAATGCATTTTATACTTAAAACTTGCTAAGAAATTAGATCATAAATGTTTTTACCACAGGAAAAAAGTGACATGTGAGGTGAAGGATGTGTTAATTAGCTTGATTTAATCATTTCACAATGTATACATATATCAAAACATTACATTATACTCTCTAAACATATACAATTTTTATGTCTCAATTCATATACTGGACGTGGTGGGTTCAGACCTAGCCCTGGCCAAAAATAGCAAAAAAAAAAAAAAAAAAGAAAGAAAACCCACATAAATAAATAAATAAAAATAAAAAATAAAGCTGGGGAAAATATTTAAACTGGTATATATATATAAAAAGATTTACTCACTGAAATTCAGATTGTGTTAAAAAAAATCTCCCATGAAAAATGAGTTTCTTAAATTCAGGAAAATGGTAAGTATTTAATAACATCCTGAAAGTATAAACTAGAATAATCTTTATAACTTGAGGATGATTTTTAATAATGTAACCATGCTTTATTCAAATGCTAGAGAACTTTGTAGAGTTGCCACTGAGTAACAATAGGACTTCTTTGCTTATCGGCCTAGAACCACATTTACAAGGGTTACTTATGCCAGATAGAAAGGTGACTGAATTATAAGCCTCTGGAAAAGAGAAATTACAAGTCAGAAGAAGAGACTAAAAAAAAAAAAGAACATACCTTCAAGTTTAAAGTAAATGTTTATGATATTATTTAGAAAATAATTTTTCATATGAGCATTCCAACTACTTTATTGGTTATATGACCTTGGCCCAATATTGACTTTTCTTTGCCCCAATTTTCTTATACTGAAACTGGATAATAGTAATAGAGTTGTTTGGAGATTTATATTTGTTTTCTTTGGAATAAATATATTTTACAATAAATATATTTTAGCTCATGTAAATATCTTAGAAAAGTGTCTGGTACATAGTAAGTGCTCAATAAATTAAGCCACTGTTATTATTACTATTATTATCATTATGTCTTTATAAAAATCATTCTTGTCATTAAATTTCTTCTTTCTATAACAATATGTTCCTCTTTTCTATAATTTAATACTAAATTAAATAATAATTTAATAATATTCATTCTATATGAATATAATTTAATATTCATTGAAATATGAATAATTAAAAATATAACTTTTGGCAAGATAATTTACTATGAGATAATTCTCTGGCCCACAAATACCTTATCATGGAAGTTTTTAAAAATACATGGATTCCCCTTGGCATACCAAAGTGTTCTTATTTATTAAAATGTGTTACTCTCATTCAACTTTTCTGGAACATATTGAGAATTTTCAAAATGCATAATTTTCTGATGAAATACTTTTTAATTAAAGTTTTATGCAATCATAACAAGAATTTATTTGGGATATGATACATACCAACTCTAATCCTCATGATAAACTTACTACTGTCTCTGTTTTACTGATGGGGAAAATAATGCACCATGAGATTGAAGAAGACCTTTGTTCCAAGATTTCACAGCTAATAAGGGGCAGAACAGGGATTTGAACCTAGACAGTCCAGATCCAGTTAACCAATCTTTAGCCACTGAGGTATAACTTCTCTTTCATCTCAAGGATAGAGGCTATCCTTTGATTCTCTTTTTTTCTTTTCTTTTGGCTGGGCCCGTGTTTGAACCCACCACCTCCAGTATATAGGGCCGGTTGCCCTACTCCCTTGAGCCACAGGCGCTGCCCTGATTCTGTTTTCTAATGGGAAAACTTTCCAGGTTCTCACAATGCAGCTTAAAAAAGAAAAAGAATGGTACTTAGCTAATATTATTATCTCTAGAAAGGAAATGGTGGCTCCTTACATAATAGCTATTTTCTGTTGATTTATTTTGGGATATAATACCATTGCCTCAATTGGAGCTTCAGCTGAACCACAAAACATAACAACCTCACACATCTGACTGTGCAACTCACATGATCTATCAGAGGGAGGTAACTGGAAGCAATTCTGACGCATAAAGATGAGTAGTCCGACTTGTCCAGTCTGGTTAAAAGTCTTCGGAGTGTGAACATAGCCCGAATTGCAACCGTCTTGTCTATGGAAAGGAAGGCATCCAGGATGGATAGTAACAAGCTGTTGACATTTTCTATCTATATATAAAAGGAGGAAAATTGTGAGATTTTGGAACTAGAAACAGACTTGTGCTGGCATTTGGCATGCACATTGTGGTGTGCTGGAGCTCGCTCACAAAAGACCATTGTCAAATTGTCAAAAAATTTGAAAGCTGATTGTTAAAACAAGCCATTATTGAAAATAAAACTAGATGAGTTTAGAGTTCAATAAAAACAATGACAAAAAAATACTCAAAAATGATCACTTTCTAATTCTTTTGTTACATTTTACTAGTATCTATGTTCTTGAGATTATTTATGTGTCATGCATTTAAATGGTGGGAATGTTAAGTAATAGGCCATTGTGCTACTCTTCCCAATTCCATGTTTATGACATCCCTTTGATAGCTTGAAATTGGCCATGCTGGGAATATTTACACCAGGGAAATTTGTCTGATTTCCAGAAAGTTGGTTGTTATGACCTGTTTGGACAGGAGAGTTGCTGAGTAGCTGAGTTAGGTTATGGGAGGCAACTGCACAGCAGAGCCAAATAGAATTAAAGGCAAGAAAAAACATGAAAAGGAGACGCCGAAGAAGAGAAAGGCACATAAAACGGAGTAGAGGGAATGAATAAATATTTGCCCAAACAATATCTTTATGGAGGAAAAAACAGAGTTAAGGACTATGTCAGTACCAGAAACCACTTGTGTCTTTGCCAATAGTATGTGAAATCTCAACCCAGATCACTCTCCACTGCTTTCCTTTCATTTGAGCTAGCCTTGACACAGAATCTCGCTTTCAGTTGTTGATAACATTGAAAAGAGCTCTGGGCAGAGCAAGAAATAACTTGTTGCTTACTAAAGGAATGCTTAGTGTTATTATAACAAACCTGTTGACTTATGTGATTTTAAAGCAAACAGACCATGGCTTATGTCATTCTAAATGCAAAATGGGTGTCCACTGATAGGTTTAAACTTTCAGAAACTATGCTCAATAGAAAAATAAGAATTTATTATTAGATTTATTATTAAATCTATGATTTACAGAACACTGACAGTATCAGCACTGTACAGTACAGTGAGACTTAGAAGGTAAGAAGTATTCACATCAGTTGGTGGGAAACAATATATGAAAGTGGTCGTCAGCCTTTAACCTGCATTAGTCACGTGGAGGATTTTTGGAAACAGATTGGTTGGCCTCATCCCTAGAATTTCTTGTTCTATAGGTTTGGGCTTTTTATTTTTTAATTTTTCTTAAGTTTCAGAATAATATGGGGTACACATGTTTTGGTTACATAATTTGCTTTTGTACATTTTACATTCAAAGTTGTAAGTGTGGCCTTCACTAAGAAAGTGTGTATTGTGTGTGTTTGGTGTAAATTGACCCATTCCTTCTTCCTCCCTCCTACCTACTCGATTTCTGTTGAGATTTACTTCCATATGTGCACGTAAGTGCTGATCAGCTAGTTCCAATTTAGAACTGAGTATATGCAGTATTTGTTTTTCCATTCTTCAGACATGGACAGTTTGTATTTCTAACAAGTTTCCAGATGAGGTTGGTCCCACTGGTTCAATAACGACACTTTGATGAAAGAAATATTGAGAATACTCAAAGAACTCAAAATAGAACTTTCATTTGATCCTGAAATCCCATTATTAGGCATCTACCCAGAAGAAAAAAAAATATTTTATTATAAGGACCTTTGCACCAGATTGTTTATCGCAGCTCAATTTACAATTGCCAAGATGTAGAAACAACCTGACTGCCCATAAAGCAGGAATGGATTAACAAACTGTGGTATATGTATACCATGGAATACTATTCAGCCATACATGATGGGGACTTTACATCTTTTGTATTAATCTGGATGGAGTTGAAACACAGTCTTCTTAGCAAAATATCACAAGAGTGAAAAAGCAAGTACCAATGTACTCAGTAGTAATATGAAGCCAAAAGATGATCTCATGCACACCCACATAAGAGAAAGACTCATTTCAATTCAAGTTGGATGGGAGGGCGAATGAGGGGGGAAGAGGCTGGGTGTGCTCACGCTTAATGGGCATAATGTAAGAGTATATGGCACACCTCTTGGGTGTGGGACACAACTACAACAGTGACTTTACCTCACAAAAGCAAACGTTGTAACCTAATTGTACTCTCACGTTAATCTGAAATTTTTAAAAAGTTAAAAAAAAAAAAAGAACTGCACTTTAAGGACCACTGATATAAAATAATATGAGTGTATATTACATATTATATATTTTATATACATAAATAATAAGTAAGTAATTGCATGATTTCTGCCATAAATAATAAGTAAGTAATTTCATGATTTATGCCATAAATAATAAGTGGTCATCATTTTTATGGCTCTGAGAGAATAAAGCTCCTGGAGATCAAAATATTTAGTGCAGTTTGACTTGAGCTGATCTTTGAAAAAGGAGGAAAATGTGAATATGTATGTGTTAAGGAGGAAAGTGTCACGAGTGGAAGAAAATGCTTGAGTGCTCTGAGATAGAAGTAATGTGTGTGTGTGTGAGGTGTTGGAGGGACGTGATGTGTGTAGGGTATAGACAGTAAGAAGAGTGTTCCTGTAGAGCAATGATGACAAAATCTGAATGCAATGAATAATTTTCTCCAAAATAAATCAAGTGATAAAGCCACTGAATTACCTTAACATATCCTTTCCATTCAACTCAGTTTTCTTACTGATAAAGCACCAGGCTTTGATATTGTTTAACTATATGGAAAGTGACAAATATCCATGTTTTATCAGTA
This sequence comes from Otolemur garnettii, assembly GCF_000181295.1. Lineage (NCBI taxonomy): Eukaryota > Metazoa > Chordata > Mammalia > Primates > Galagidae > Otolemur > Otolemur garnettii. The sequence continues at coordinate 21,675,570 of NW_003852411.1, forward strand.
AAGATACTGAGGAATATCAAAGTCATATGTTATGACTTTGTTGGTCCTGGCGGACACAAATCACACACACACATACCTCATTGACAACTGGTGCCATGTTGGCAATTTTCTGAAGGCTCAGTTTGCTAACTGCAGGGTTTAAATCATTGATCCAGTTTCTGAAGAGGACCAAAAACTCTTCTGGGAACGGATCCTTGAAAAAGTTATTCAGAAGCTGAAAGAAAATAATTAAGTTCATAAGCATAATATAGGCCTAATTGCATAATTTCTGCCATAAAAGTCAAGATATTTTTAGTAAAACTAGGACATAAATTTCACTAAAACTCCATATACTTATACATAGCCTTACATTCATGTCTTCATTCATAGCAAGATAGGGAAGAAATAGCAATCAGGATAGGAAATAGATGCTTAGCTTTTTAAAATTTAAATACATAATATATATTTAATTTCCCTCCATGGTTAGAAACTGAATGTCTCAACTTAAATTACTCTTCTAGACTGTAGTCAGGTGGGTGAGTTTCCTTGTGGTATATATTTATATATGCTAAAATGTGATGTCTAGTACAAATCAGGCACTGTACTAATAAATGCAGATACAGTGGAGAGCAAAACAGTTACAATCCATGACCTTGTGGACCCTACAGACCAGCTGAGGAGACTAAGACTGTATAATGACACTATACTATGTGCTCTTCTAATGAAAAAAGAATTGCTAACTGTGATCAATACTAGGAAGGAAAGCTATTACCAGATGCCATACAACATTTACGGGAATATCAAATTTAGATGGTGTATGACAGATTGTATTTAGAAAAACAAATGTGATATTTAGATTTGGACTTGAAAACAGAGTTGGTATTAGTTAGATAAGTATTCGGAGAAGACACATCCAGGGAAGGTGACCCATGTGCGAAGTCTCTGAGGTAGATGAGGTAAGGTGTGTCTGAGCACCTGAAAGTTGATGATACGGATGTTGGGAAGAGAGGAGATTGAAAGTGGATGAGCCTCCAGGGCAGACAAAGGTGGTGGCCCAGGACCTGGAGGCCAGGGTGGGGGGGCTTAGTATTTTATGGCTAATACCCCGAATGGAGGCATGGCTATTGTAAGCCTTCATGAATTTAATAATTGGCAGCCAAATACACTTATTTTAAAAGTCTCTTAGGAACACAATTTAAAAAAAAAAAACACTTTTCATGGAAGAATGTAAAATATAACTAAGATGAAGAACAGAAAGAGAGAGGGAGAGAGCAAGGCAGTGAAAGTGAGTGTGAGAGCCAGACAGGATGGAGGAGAGACTGTACCTTTGTCCTGAAACTTTCAAAGAACTTACATTCTTATTAAGTACCAGATCAAAAATTATTAACTTCCCCAAGGAAAAACACTTAAAAACACCTTTTTAAAGAGCGTGGTATAATAAAAGAGGAAAGTTTAAATGGAAAAAGAAGAAAGCCTATAAGGAGTTGGACATGTAAGAGAACCTTCTCCTTTATGGTTCAAAATCTTAAACCACAGAGGAAAGCAAACATACAATAAGGATTAACATAAAAACAATGGCTAATAATGGAAATTACATAATAACAGTTATTGGAAGTAAATACATAATTAGACTTTAAATACTTTAATTAAAAAGTTAAAATGAACAAATTATTTCCTGAAATTAAGAGAAAGAAAATATGACCAAAAAAAAGTACTAAAGAAAATTAGTGGCTCAGTGCCTGTGGCTCAAGTGGCTGAAGTGCCAGCCACATACACCTAAGGTGGTGGGTTTGAATCCAGCCTGGGCCTGCCAAACAATGATGGCTGCAACCAAAAAATAGCGGGGCATTGTGGCGGGCACCTGTGGTCCCAGCTACTTGGGAGGCGGAGGCAGGAGACTCCCTTGAGCCCAGGAGTTGGAGGTTGTTGTGAGCTGTGATGCCACAGCACTCTACCCAGGGCGACAGCTTGAGGCTCTGTCTCAAAAAAAAAAAAAAAAAAAGAAAGAAAGAAAGAAAGAAAGAAAGAAAATTGGTGTAAGAAAATAATAAAGATAAAAACAGAAATCATTGAATTAGGAAACAGAAACAATACAATTAATGAATCTAATGCTGTGTGCTAGGGGGAAAAGCCAATAAAACAAATAGAAATTGACCAATATAATATAAATAATAACAAGTAAAATGAACAGTGTAAAGAAAGTATGGAATGTATTAAAAGTATAAAGAGAATATCTGTGTTAGTGGGTCTTAGAACCCATAGTATTGTCTGGGGGCAGCTTTTATGTTACACATGCCTGGGTTTCATTCATGTAGACTCTCCAGGGGTGGGCCCTGGATTACAATTTGAAATTCTGAGTGAAATAAATTATTTCCTGGAAAAATATAAAAAATTCCCAAACACAAGCCAGAGACAATTAGATGATTGCAACAGATTAAGAACAATAGAAGACTGATAATTATCAATGTGTCATTTCTAAACAGGAACAGAGCAATTCTTTTTGAATGATTAGCACACATCAAAATGTAAAGGTGCGTTTTCTTTTTATAATTAATGAGTAGTCCGTGGGGGGTAATTTGGTGCCACGTGAATATTCTTTTTCCCCAATAGCATTTCATTCAGTTGTTTTCAAGTCCATTGATGACTTTTTCTGGACTCAGTTGTTACCATAGGGCTTACAAAAGGGTGATTTGCCACTTCTAATATTCTTTCCACTCCTTTAACTTTTATTGGCCAGCATCTGTCTCTCTGCCTGTCTCTGTCAATTTCTGTCTCTGTCTCTTCTCGTTCTTCCTTTTTGGTACCCTTGAGAATTTGTGCAGTTTTAAAAACGCTTTCAGCATATTACAATTATTTACAGTTACTATTCCTTTTGATGCTCCAAATTGGCTAGCAGACGTCACTTCAAGTCAACTCTTACATCCCTTTGACACACTCTGTTTGGCTGTGTATCTTTCGCTCCTGTGTGTGACGCACACCCACATTTTTGCCCCAAACTTTGAGGAAAAGAATCATTTATTTTAATTTTTTAAATTCAAGTTATTTGTGTCTATCTAGGTTCTTGATTTTTGTATTATAAAAGGAATCTTAGCATTTATTTTTTAACATATTTTGGTACAAAAAATCTTACATAACAAATAACTACAAAACACAAGAATAGCTATAAGGTATGAGAAATTTTATGTATCAGTAACAAATACCACTACCTGTGTATAATGCATATGCTTATTTTTCCTCAAAAATTTGAGCAAAAAAAGTGTGCATTATATATAGCAAAATAGAGTAACTCCATGGGCCATGAGATAGATCTGAATGTGAATGTGTGTGTGTTACAGATGTGTGTGTGTGTATATATATATATACACACATATATGTATATATATGAATATATGAGCTGTATTATCACCAGTGTGGGGTGAATTTAAAATTTATCAATTGCTGAGATAGTTAATTAAATGATTTGGCAAAAACTAAAGTTATATCCTCATTTCTTGGTATGCTGTATAAACTCCATATGAAACAAAATTACATGTAAAAATTAATGTATTTCTGTATATAAATATAGTAAAGTAAAAAGAACATGAATAAAGCTTAACTTTTATTAAAACATTGTATTTCCTAAGCAAAAAGCGAACAACAAACTGGGCACTGACTCTCCACAGGTATTATAAGCAAATGTGTAAATAACCTTCATGTGTGAATGAGAGAGAGAGATTGTACAAATCATTGAAGAAGAAACCACTGAGACCATAATAGGTGATTGGGCAAAGGAGAGATCAGATTCTTCACAAAATGGAATTTTAAACTATTAGTAATTATATTTTAAAAATGTTAAATCTCTCAGAAGAATTTAAAATTGAGGACAAAATAACATCCGCTACAAGACAGCACGTCTGCCTGTCAGATAAGAAAGCTCAGTGGGAGTGAATGCAGCAGGAGAAACACTCACAGACTGCATGGGGGAGTGTTGGTTGGTATTGCCTTTCAGAAATCAGTTTGGCATTATAAATCCTTAGCCCTGAGGATATTTATACTCTTTAGTTGTTATTTCAGGTTATTGGGATCTGTTAGAAAGAAATAATCTAAAATACAAAACAAACAAATGGCACAAAGACATAAACTCTATTGATATTCATATTAGTAAAAAAAAATTAGAACACACAAGTATATATAAATAAATGGCATAGGTATCGATGGTACCATATTAAGAATTGCTGGGCGATGAGGCTGAAATATGGTAAAATACATAGATGTATGTTCAGAACAACTAAAGGCTGAGTGGTTTCACAGTGTACTGGACAACTGAGATGCCCAGGAATTCAAATTAGAGACAACAGTGGAAAAATGTGGTCATCACCTAAGTACTTGGAAGGATGTCTTTCTAAGCAACCCCCAACAACAGCAAGAATTCACGATGAGAGAGGACATTTCATTAAATGTCATCTGTCACTTTAATGAGGCTCATAGAAATCTTATGTAGTTTGTATTATTATAAAAGCTCTCATTTATGTTCTGTTTAGACCTATTAATGTTTATACATACTTAAATGGTTATAGAATAAAAATTGTCACAATAAAACAAATAAGAGATCTGCATGAATTAAGTGCATTTGAAAAACACTGATAATTTTCTATTGTAATGTTCCACTAAAATGATTTATGAATACTTCAGAAAGCTTTAGAAGTAGATAGGTATGTCTTTTCTTTTGTTATATTTTAACTTTTGTTATGACATTTGAAATCATCTCAAATTTTTGAAAATATCGGGCATCATATTGATACTTGCCTATAAAATATACTTTCATTGGGAAATTAAATGTGAGTTCAATAATTTCAACTTACGGAACCTCTATTTGTTTGACTCCAGTATGACATTACAATATATGGAGTAATATTCATATGAAAAGTAGCAGGTTCTTCATTTTACCCAGTTATGCAGCCAATTCCCTTTTTTCCCCAGTCGTCCAAAGCATCATCTAGATTCCAGATGTTACCTACCATCTTTATCAAACTCAATTATTCCTCGATGTGCTTTAACAGACATGCAGAAATATATGAACTGGCACTATCAAATTAATAAGTGTTTGTGCAAATCCACACCTTTATAAAAAGATAAAAGCCAGCTCCTGTTGCGAGCTGCAGGGACAACCATACTATCGCCTGGATTTAAATCCACCTCTCTCCCCACCTCCACATCACCGACCTTTCATTATCTTCAGTCTTGGTAAGAATCAATATTCAGAGAGGAAGATGAGGAGCTGGAATCTTGATTTAAGTTTGGATAAGGAAAGGGATTGAGAACACAATTTTTCATGGTCTCTTCAGGATGGAGGGAGAGTAATTGGTGGGACCACACCTATG
>NW_003852411.1:21681769-21711576 GCF_000181295.1 Otolemur garnettii
AAAAAAAAAGAAAAAAAATTTCTTTGCTAATGTCACCCCTCATTTCTGTCTCTCTCATCATTTGCTGCAGAACAGAATACCCTATATTAATGCCATCTCTCACCAGTCCTTGACCAAGGGAGAGAAAATGCAAGTCTAGTGCTCAAACCAAGGTGGGTGCACGCAGGTCACTTTTGTGGTTTTGGATGAAGCCCTTCCTTTGAATGATATAACACGGAAGAGAGTTTGAGAATAAACTACCCCAGGTTGCTAAGGAGAAGAGGCTGTGAGCTCAGATTCACTAAGCCATTCTCTATAACACATGTGGGCAGTGGCCAGGCTCACAGTTGTCCTGACATGATGGTCTGTGTCAGATCAGTAAGGGCAGAATAGGGAAGGATGGTGTAACAAAGTTTCCACTTCAAGACTCCAGATTAGGTCTTCCAAATCAGTGCTTCTCAAATTTTACTGTGCATATTGATCATCTGAGGATCTTGCTGAAACACAAATTCTAATTCTTTAGGTCTGGGGAGGGCCATGAGATTCTGAATTTTTAAATCCCAGGTAAGTCTTTTGCTGCTAATCTGTGGACCACACTTGAGTAAGAAGATCCAAAGGCACTTCTTAGATAGCCTCAGATAGAGTGATACTTAGCTAGTGACCACTTATAAGATCAGCTGTACTACATTTTTACACATTAAGATGTGTTCCTGAAATGTGCGTGCAAATAAGATACTGTTTTATAAGCATCAAGGGCCCATAGACCATATAAATTGTACTATCTGACTTATTCACAACTTTGAGCAGTCTATTAAATTGTTAAGACTCTGTATCTCAAATCTGTCTCAGGAAACCTAATCCCTATAAAGAGAAGGTTGATATTCAGTGAAGAACTAACTAGAAGTACCCTCTGCCTGGTAGAAAAAAAAAATAAAAGTTCTCTTCCATTTCACTTTCCCAAATTTATTTGACTTATTAAGCACAGATTTTCATCGGGTCAACCTCTTTAAAGTAGGAGCAAGGTCTAAAGTGGGAGCACATCTAAAACTGACATTTGCAGAGCAGGAATCAGCTAACATCAGAGAGGGGAAATGGATTCACCTCCAGTTCTTGGTATCTGAAAGAGAAACTTATCTTTGAGCCCTTCACCCAAGGAACGTGCTGAATACCCTCATATTGTGCACTTTAGATGAGACCCCTCCACTAGCCCTCCCTCCTTCTGTCAATTACCCTCCCCCATTCCCTCTTCCTTGCTAGACTATATTTGTGTTTTATCTTTCATGAGGGCATGTAATTTTTTATATATTGGTTTCATATTAACATTGAGTACGTTGGATTTTTTCCCCCCATTCTTGAGATACTTTACTAAGAAGAATGCATTTCAACTCCATCCAGGTAAGCATAAAAGATGTAAAGTCTCCATCGTTTCTTATGGCTGACTAGTATTCAAACTTGATCTTTACCTTGACGTGAGAACAATGTAAACTAAAAATTTGTACCCTCATATTAATTTGGAATAAAAAACAAAATAAATAAAAATACAGGTCCTGTCTGACCACTGAAATGGCCTAGGAGCAATGACACGCCAACAGCAAAAAGCATATCTCGTACTCAGGTCTTGGCTTCTAAATACTACTTCCTTTTAACTAAAGCTCTTGGGGAAATGGCTGATTCTAGTTGAGCTTAGGTTATCAGTATAGAAAAGTAAGAAAGGGCCAGGCGAGGTGGCACACTTGTAATCCTGGCACTTTGGAAGGCCAAGGTGGGAGGATGGCCTGAATCCAGGAATTTGAGGTTGCGGTAAGCTATGATGATGCCGCACTGTTCTAGCCTGAGTGACAGGGTAAGACTGTCACAAACAAAAAGCAAGAAAGCTAGCAAAGACAAAAAGAATCATGTCAAAAGAACACAGATGTCAACTTGCAGGGACTTCCCTTTGCCAAATCGGGCCTTTTGCACATCCCAAAGAGTAACTATCGTGAGCTGTAATCAGTAAAAATCTCTGGGTCCACACTGAAAGAATCCATCCTCATTATTAAAGAATTCTACAGATTTAAATTTGAAAAAAAAGGAAACCTATCTTGTAGAGGGAGAATATTAGGTATTTTCCTTACTGGGTAAGACGGTAAGGACAGGGAAAAATATTCCAAAATATAAGCCCTTTAAAATAACTGAAGAAGTAGAAATCAAGTGGCAATTCAGATCATTAAGAGAGATTTAGAAATTGGAGATTTAGAGATTCCACATGGCTTGCTTAAAGGAAGCTGAAGAAGGTGGTGCAGAGACAGAGAGCCTTACACATAGCCCTCTGTTCTTACTTGGCAATGAGATAGACCCCATGATGGTAATACATTGCTTGGGTAAAGTGGCTCCAACAATTCTTTTTCTTTAGAGCAATATCCACCTTTTGCAGTCCAGAGCAATTCAACAGAACTCTCAGGGCATCCCGGGCATACCTAAGACCCCAACAAAAGAGCAGAATTACTACTTGATAATGTCCTTTCCAAAAATAAGTAAATATGATTTATTTTTTCATCCCATCTCCGGCAGAATATATGTTTCGATAAAGGGGAAAGGAGATTGCTTAATCATCCTCCCTGGTGAACAGTTTATGGGATGGGGCATTAGATTGAAAATGTAGCACTTAAAAATCTAAGGTTAATCACAGAACAGGTTATTAGTTACGTGGATAGGCTATTAGTTAGATATTCACTCATGCGATGACACTTGTCTATTTTCTTCCATGGATGACTTAAATAGGAGATATTCTCAACTATTTGGTCTGATTTGGTGTGTATCTGGTTGGAGAACAAGGAGTGAATTATATACCTTAATGGGACTAATTGTGCTTTAGAGCTCTGTCTGGTCTAAAGTCCACACTGGACAAGGGCCAAGAGAAGGCAATTGGGTCAAGATTCCCCTGCAGTGCAGTGAAACCAACTCTCTATCAGGCAAAAGGCAATTGCCAAACTTCTCCCCTGGTGAACAGGTGACTGCATGTTGTCATCAATCCACACGTCACATCCCCACCACAAAACCACTTTACAGTTCGCCAAGCACATTTGTGCATACCATTTTATCTTACAGGTATGACAACCCTGAGAGGTTACTGTCAGAGATTAATCAATGGCAGAGCTGGGTTATGCCTTGCTTTGGATCTAACATCCTGTCTGCTTTCATTTTACACAGTGGCCTCTCACTGATCTGACAGGGAATGTGGCCAGAACAATGTTCTGGGGTACTGGTTCTTGATAAGCTACACACAGGGAAGGTGTGAGCTAATTTCTAGCTACTCGGGCTCACTTTTCTGAAGGCATTCTACTCTTTAGAGGAGACAAATCTATAATAAGCAAATGCACTATGAGGAAGATTATAAGGAGTCCCTCAGGAACTCAAGGGAGTAGACATATTTACAGTGGGATGCATATCTCTTATTTAATGTGAAATAACCAGGGGGATCTCACAGAGGCCTGTCCAGGTCCATCAGTCTCGAATCACTGCTGTAGAAGAGTTGGAACATGAGAGCCATCAGGAGTTGGGGGAACAACTGGGCCACTGCTTTCTTGTAGGAGGCAACAGGTAGCAATGTGCACAGGGCCTGTGATGCCTATCAGGGAAAAATAAAGGAGGTGAAAATGTAAACATCTTCCTCTGAACCCAGTGAGCATTAGTCTGGGAAGAAAGGGAGTGACTCTGCAACTCCTCCTCCACACGCCTTGAAGAAAGCCTGATGTAGTCATGGTAACAGCCCCCAAGTCAGTTGTGAACCAGGAACTGTGCCAAGCATTCTATGGCAAAAGGCTTCCAAAGCACTGTTAAAAAAAAAAAAAATATCCCTAGCTGCCAAACCTGTGGGAAGCAAGCTGGTTCCCAAGGAGGGCATCCATCCTAAGGTCCCTTCCTCTGTGGCCGTGAAGAGTAGTCCTACTAATAACCCAGGCCCTCCCTGCACTTAAACAATACAAGGAAGTGAGGAATTGAAAGGGAGGCAAGCCAGGTCACCTAAGGACTTTTTGGTATACCGACTGCTGCAAAATCAGTCTTACTGAAAATACAGGTTTAGGGCATAATCCTAAAAGACCATCCCAATGTGATGATCCCAAATATCAAAGTCCTGATAGATGAAAGTCCTGAAAATGTGATTCTGGAAAAAATAACTTTTAAATTCTTTAAAAGGCATTTATTTGTATTTTTATAAGGTGGTATATTTGAAAAACATAAAAACACTACAGAACACTTCATAAGCGTGTTTCACATAATAAAATGCAAATAATAATAAAATAAGCAATAATGGCATTCACATTTTTTCTGGCTTCTTCAGTCAGAGGTGACTTTAATGTATTAAAAGGGCCTGAAATTTCATCTGCCAACCCAAACAAATGACACAGTTTTTTTTTTTTTTTTTGAGACAGAGCCTCAAGCTGTCCCCCTGGGTAGAGTGCCGTGGCATTACAGCTCACAGCAACCTCCAACTCCTAGGCTCAAGCGAGTCTCCTGCCTCTGCCTCCCAAGCAGCTGGGACCACAGGCGCCCGCCACAACGCCCGGCTATTTTTTGGTTGCAGCCGTCATTGTTGTTTGGCAGATCCGGGCTGGGGATTTGAACCCGCCACCTTAGGTGTACATGGCTGGCGCCTTAGCTGGTTGAGCTATAGGCGCCGCGCCAAATGACACAGTTTTAAACTGACATTTTCATCATTGCCATATTACCTGGCCAATCCACTTATCTGAGTTTTCTGCCAAATGCATTGGGTTGAACAAAAAGAACAACTTGAAATTCACTTTTATTTGAGAGAAGCCTTGATTGCACCTATTCCAAATTCATCATTATAGTTTGGGGAATTCAATCAGATGTTAGAAATACTTTAGGGATTTTGATCCTTGGGGATGTTAGCATTAAGATTATGGTGTTTGGGGTTGTGCCTTTTGAGATGGTAATTGGCACTGCAGAAATACATATGCCAGCATCTCACAATGTGAAGCAATGCCACCTTTTTTTCTACTAAATCACTGTGAATCCTGAATTTACTCCCAGGAGTGGTGATTTTGGTCCTTGGGAGATATATAATGATGAACACAAATGAGATTAAGACTTCGCACGCCTACAGAAGTCTGTGTAACCTAGCTGGTGGCTCCTTCTCTCATCCCATGTCCTATGCTTTCATTCTCAGTCACTCAGCTTCTCTGGCCTCCTTGGGTTCACCAACATACTAGGTAAAATCCCATCAATAGAAGGCTTTTATCTTCCTCTCTGTTTAAAACTATCCCAGGTAGATGCAAGGATCACACCATCCCCTGATTCAAGTCTCTGATTTTCTGTCACCTTAGTAGAGAGACCTGTCCTGACCAACTTACCTAAACATTGCCCACCATTTTCCTTCCCCCATCCTTTTACGTATCTTTTAAGCTTTATACTATATGACATGCCACACATTTATCCACACATGCCACACATTCATTATCTATGTCTATTATCAAAATATAGGCTTTCTGATTAAAGTATAGCACACAGTAGGTGCTCAATAATGTGTTGAATGCATATACGCATGAGAGGAAGACTATGGTAAGAAAGTGTGACTGAGTCTGTGGATAGTTAGGGATTTTCATGAGGAAGAAAATAATACCAAAAAGAAGAAGTACACGTCATGCTATTTACCGCCACAGGCATCATGTTGGTAGCATCAAGAGAGGAGCGTCTTTTTTCCATCAAGACCTCTTGTATTTCCCCAGGCTTTCCTTTCAGTATCAACAAGATTGTCTTCAGCACGTGAGGGGCCACTTTTGCTTCGGAACCTGCCGCCTGCCACATCATTATGAGAATGCTGCAAACACAGTCCCACCCACAAAAGCCAGAGTCCGTAAGTTTCTCGTTTCCTACTTGACACAGTGACATGAATCAGAAAAAGAGTCTTAGTTTTACATCTTTATATAGCAAAGACACTGCAGACAAACCTCAAATAAACAGATTCTCATTTCCAAATGGTATCATAAGTCTCTCATCCTCAGAAAGAAAGGAAGAATTTAAATACAGTTTTATGGAAAATACAGTCTGCTATGATTTAAATATCTGTTCAGCTCAATTTCAAGAACTGACCAGTTTTCTGTACCCCATATGCTCTCTGCTCCTCCCACCTTCTTACCTGGTTTGTGCAGACAGAATATTTAAAACTGACGTGGGAATGCAAATTAATACATAAATCAATATGTAAATAAAAAGTTCAAACCCTAAATATTGTAAAAACTAAATAAATGAAATATTAAAAAAAACAAACTCAGGGAAGCGAATCATTTTACCAAATATCACAGATTTAATTAGTGAAATGGGTTAGACTAGAATCCTGGCTTCTTGATCTCTAGTCCACAAGAACTCTTTAGGATTACTCTTACCATTATTCATCTTAAGAGCTGCTATACATCTCTGTGCCAATATGTTTCTGATAACCTTATCAATGCACGCTGGCCTCTGAAGCATAGTGTTTAGCCTCCTGCACTTGGGTTCCTCATATGGGGGGGCCTGATTCCTTGCAATGTGGACATACTCAGCTCTGTAGGATCCATGACCTGACTGCTTCTGCCTGGAGGACTCACTCTGAGAACCACAAGAACATCAAATCTCACGTGTCCTGCCACATTCTCTTAAGTCTTGTTCATACCTTCTGGATGATCAAACCTTCCTGGGTTTACTTTAATTCCAAATCTGGACCTTTTTTTCTCCAATTCTCACCTACCCTTAGACCTGCTGGTGACTTTTTAAATTAAGTTCACATAATTCTAATGATGCCTGCTTTCTGTACCTTCTTGGCACATATTGTTTACACTGGTTTCACTGGCAGTTTTCATCTTCTACCCACGTGGATATACACTCTCTCCTCAACAAGGTGGTCGAGGGCCAGTCATCCTTACACACCGGGCGGACTTAGTTCCAGAAAGAGAAAACATGAAGCCTTATAACAGTCTTTGAAGAAATTTTATGAATAATAAAATACTTTGTGAGTTAAAGCCTCCTAAATAAAAACAATCTTTCAGTCAGAAAAAGAAACCTACAGTATTTATTTAGAGCTTTGTTGACTTCAATGCCATTTCACAGACTATTAATTCATTAGTCTGTATAACCCATATAACAGTAACAATCACTACATGTAAAAGCTAACTGATAATGTTTTTTTAATTAAATCATAGCTGTATACATTAATGCAATTATGGAGTACAATGTGTTGGTTTTATATACAATTTGAAATACTTTCATCAAACTGGTTAACATAGCCTTCACTGCATTTTCTTAGTTATTATGTTAAGATATTTGTATTCTACCCTTAGTAGATTTAACATGTACCCTTGTGGTGTGGACCCACCAATAATCCTCCCTCCATTCATCCTCCCCTTCCTACCCCCTCCCTCTCCTCTTTCCCCTTCATCTTGAGCTATATAGTTAGGTTATAGCTTTCATAATTGTGTGCTTGTTTAAGGATTTCAGGAACTGGCCTTAAGCAACTAAGTAAAGAACCAAGATGGCAGGACTCTGCCCCCATCAAGGAAAATACTGAACAGTTAACCTTCAGTTCTGCTGTGATGACACTAGCCAGACTCCCAGATGGCCCACTACTCAAGATGACCATTAGTGCAAAATCCACTGAAGCTTCCCATGACCCCTTCCCTTTAAAACCCTTTAGCCAGCCTGAGAAATTTGAGATGGTCTTTGAGACAATAGCCCATCATCTCCTCAGGATGACAACTCTTCAACAAATCCACTTTTCCTTCCACCACTCTCTTGAGTCTGGCTTTTTAAACAATAGGTAGCTAAATCAGAGTACAGTTACATAACAACTATAGAGAGAAAGGACTTTCCTTATTTCACTGATGTGGTAGTTGAGCATCAGGGGAATTGTACTGAACTTGCATGATGTCACATAGAATGTAAGAGTAAAGGTTGATAGGAAATCATATTCATTTGTTTTCAAAGCTTGAGGACTTTCCATCATAACACTTTCTGTCTTTTACACTGTTAATAGTAGGGAAGCAATACATTCCCTTCCAATGTACAAACTGTATAAATGGAGTGATGTGATTTTCTAAGCTCTTCTAATGGGCCTGTTAGATTCATACTGTCCCATAGGCTCAGACAGGTGACTTCCAATTACATCTGGTCATTAAGGGTAGTTATTTTATGGGTAGGGAGAAATATCTTATTTCCATCTTTCATAAATAAGAAAAAATACTTATATGAATTTATTTCTTCAAGAAAAATCACTGAATTCTCAAACAGGAATAAAAATCTAGTCCCTCTTTGGAGAGAGGTTTGCTCTTATGGGATATGCAGCACATAATTTAAAGCCTTAGATAAATGACAGAGACAGTGATCATTTCTTGTGGGCTTACTGTATCAGGTATTCTACGAGGATATAAATAACAGATGAGGTCTGACAATTAAGATCACAAACTCATCCTAGAAAAAATGTCACTTACCTCATTGCTGAAGCGGACTACAGTCACCTTCAAAGTACTCCCCTTGGGAAGCTGTGCATCAATGCCAGCGCCTAGTCCACACTTCAAAGCAATTTTAGAACTTTTTTTCTGGAATGGCCATCAAAGCTGCCATTTTATTACCCTAAATGTCATCAAAATGTTTTTCCTAAACATTTATTGTCCTAAATGTCATCCAAATGTTTTTCTTTAAATATTTCTTTTATCTTCAAGTGAAAAAAAAAAAAAGCCACTGGGGGCTAGATCAGCTAAGTAGGAAGGTTATTTCAATACAATTATTATTATTATTTTTTGATCAATACAATTATTTGATCACTGGTTTAAAAATCCCTCACAGGCAGTGCCATGTGAGCTGGTGCCCTGTCATGATGCAAAAGCCATGATTTTCAGTTAAGATTTTCCTGTTTCTCTTATCTATGTTTGTTTGGTCTGCTATGTTTCTCATAGTCAGTCAATGATTTTGATGCACAATTAGACAAATTCTTGCAACGTTTTCATCAATTCTGCTCATTTTTGGCTGTCCTGACATCTCTTCATCAGTGATGCTTTCTCCTCCCTCAGAAAAAATGTTTAATCCATTTGTATACTACTGTTTTCTTCATGACATTATCTGCATAAACTTGGACTAACATGTCCCTCATTTTACTTCCATTCTTGCCAAGTTTAATAAGAAATTTATGCGTGTTTGTTTGTTGCTCTAATTCAAGCTTTGACATTCTCATGATGGCATACAAAAACACAAAACAATAATGAATGGCACTCAGCAAGACTCTGTCAAAAATTGATATGAACACAGCGTGAGACACTGATATACCAAGGTTATGAAAGCTTACTGAGTTGTTTATACAGTGCTGCCAGCATAAGCACATGGTAGCAACATCTGGAACTTAATTTCAGACTTTGTATGATCTTACTTAAGGTTATTTAGCATCTTTATGGAAGGACTTAGCCTAACCATATTTATTTGAACCTCACAATCACCCTGCAAGATGTAAATACAGATTTTATTTTTAAGGGGAAAAAACCCCCAAATGGTTCTGACCATGATAAATCAAGACTAGAGCACAGATCCATCTGCCTTTGGAGCCTGTGAACAAATCCTGTGGAAAGAGGAGGGTGTAGGGGAGCCTTACATGTCTGCTGGGACTGGGTAGTCCATAAGTTGAAAGATGACCTTCTTGGGTGAAGTGCGGGTCAATAAGGTGATGACCCGCAACATAGACTGCTTCATATGGTGAAAAGCGTCTTTACATAATTGCTTATAAATAGTATCCACAATCTTATAAACCTGGAAGAGAAATTTCATGGGTCAACAAGAGTCTCCTGTTCTATGGTCACCTCTAAACTATGGCATTTCTTGGACATAAGAATTCAGTTCTTCTCAGAATGACCAAAGCAGCAATTAACAGACAAATAATCACCAGCAGAGTGATGATTTGGATGAGTACTAAATCTATGCATTTATGGATAGTGCGAAAATTCACCTTTATACAGAAGTTTAAGTTGGGAAGGTAGAATTTGTTGTCCTATATATAAGACATATCAGCTCAGGATGGAAAACATATATATAATTAAAGTGCTTAAAAAAGAAAATCAAAACAATGAAACACAATAATAATGGAACTACATAGTATGTACTTCAAAAATACTTTCTGAAAATTGAAGACTTGAATATATATATTGGAGGGGTGAACAATTTATTAGAGGAATGACCCAGAATGATCAAGACTAAGCCATGATCTTGCAAACTCCACTTTTTTTTTTAAACAGGTACACAATTTAATATTTATTATATGCATTATTTTTCAACAGCTGTATGTTTGCTATGTGGTACAATCTTAAACATTTACTGATTCATAGTTTGTAAAACAAAAACCTTACAAAACTCATCAAAACTCACATACTGATCAGAAAAGTTTTTTGGAAGACTAGAAAAAATATTTTGTTGTCTTACTCATGCATTACACAAACAAAATCTTCAGTTCCACCATAAAATTAAGCACATCTGAAAAAATAAAACAGGGCTAACTAATCCAAACAGCATATTTCTGTATCCTGATTCAACTATTTTTTGTATCTTATTTGTAATGTAAATAAAATTTTACTCCACATATTTTTAAATAAGTTGGTTTTTTTTCACGATAAACCAAGCTATGTATCCCAGGGGAACCACCTTGGTTTGTAACTTACTATAAGATATTCCATTTTTAGTCTATTTTAGACTATTCAAAGAGTTCCAAAATAGATATACTGTTTCCTTTAGTACATTACTAAACGGATATAAAGACCAACAAAAAGTGAAAATAAATAGCCATTAGCCAGATAGATAATCCTTGATAAATAAACTTGTAAATACTGTAAGATATAGACAATATCACATAGTGATAAGATGTCAACACAGATTCCCTTTAAAACATGTTTTGCTTTAAAAGAAAGAAAATTTAACTTAAAATGTTTTAGCATTAGGTGCACAAAATGTCCAGATAAAGTTCTAGTTTTTATAAGTCTTTTTATGTATTTAGCCTGTCACAACAGTGCTTAAGATTGTATTGAAGTGTTTCTGCATTATACAACCCTAAAACACAAAGATCTCACTGACCCTTAAGTACCTTCTTTCCTTCTTTTGCCTAATACAGCTCAGCTAAGTCCTTCCGTAAAGAAGCTAAATAACCTTTATCAGCACATAAATGTCTTCATAAACCAAGGACTATTAAGTGCATTAAAATCAAACAGTAGGGTTTAGTGCACCAAATGAACTATTTTTAAAAAAAGCAATTTCTACTTTTTTAGTGCCCCATGTTAGTCTTATTTTACTTCTTTTTATTCATTCTTGACCAAGGAGAGCTCTAGCTAGACCTGAAATTTATCTCAAATCAATTGTGTATTCAATGTGTAATTTAACGCACCCAGATTGGCTCACTTCTTATTTTGAAAATGCCCCTCACATATTATAAACTGAAAACTTAGTTGATGTAAATTTACATTACTCTGCAGTTGCATCACGTGCAATTCAGTTATCTGTGCACAACCACATACTGCAAACAAAAGAAAGAAAATAATGAGAAGGGTAGGGGGAAGAGAGGGAAAAGGAGAGATTTGTTAAAGAATACAAAATTATAGCTAGATAGGAGGAATAAGTTCTAGTGTTGCGGACTGTGGTAGATTTTCAGATAGTTTCAGATAGCTAGAAGGAGGATGTTGAATGTTCCCAACACAAAGAAAAAATAAGTGTTTGAGATGATGGATATGCTAATTGCTCTGATCTGATTAGTACACATTCTATATATTGAAACACCACTATGTACTCCCTAAATATGTCTAACTATTATCTGTCAATTAAAAAATGAAATAAAAAATTAGGTGTTAAATAGTACAGGGCATTTATTCTACCACATATGTGCTAAGGTGAGCCTGCAATGTAAGACATGCAAATACTGTTTTTTTTTCCTCTCACCTATAGGGTTTAGAGCTTCTTATCATCCTCTTCCTATTTTAGATGTAGCCTGCCTCTGAAACAAACCAGCTAAGTCACTGAGTGCTTAGTTATGGAAATTTATGCTCATTTATGCCCATGTATACAAATGATAATTTTTTTTTCACTCATTAGAAAAAGATTTGTTGTGTCAGAATTACTTAAGATTATAAGCGCCTACACTATATTTATAACTCAGGAGATTTTCAGGGATACTTTCAGCCATACATAATTTTTCCTCATAACCAACTTCAGAACCTAACCCTATCTGAGATAAGAATCCACTGTATTCACTAGTCCAGTGGCCTGTGGGAGCTTAGGTGGGGTGATAATTTAAGTTGAGGAGCCCCATCTTGGTCAGTTTTTTCTGTGGTTGGTGATCTCACTATAGCAGAGGTTAGTTTTCATAGCTAGTTTTCTGTTTGGCCTTTTCTTCCTCTCCAGGGACTTGGAAAAGCTTCATCTATCCTCCCTTCGAGTGCCAAGTCCCACTTTATTAGAGGAGAACTTTGTTTTGTAAGGAGATGGCCTCGCCTGCCAGCTTTTCCTCTGGGTTGTGTTGTTCTAAAGCAGTGGTTTTCAACCCTTTCTATCTCACAACACACTTGTACCTATACTTAAGCTTCCTCTGCACACTTAAATTATGTTGATTGAAAAAAAAGAGCAAAGTAAAGAATATACTTTTTAAAATTTATTTACTAACACAAACGAAACTCACCATAGGGCCAAAAAATAAAACAACATAATTTATTATGATTTGTAATAAAAAGATAACAATTAAAATTCTTTAAAAAACTTACTCTTATTTTTCTGTTCATTATAATTTAACATTTATTTATTTTTTATTTTTTTTCTGGATTTTTTTTTATTGTTGGGGACATTTAATGAGATATCTGGCTTGACTTTTTAAAGCATACCCTCCTTGTAAGATTGAATTTTTTTATTTTTTATTTACTTAATTTATTTTTTAATTTTAGGTTAATGTGAGAGTGCAAACAATCAGGACATGATATTTGAATTTGTTAGGTAGAGTCCCTTTTATACTGTGTCCTGCACCCAAAAGGTATGCCATACACATCTACATTGTGCCCGCTGAGTGGGGGCAGCTCAATCCCCCCAAAAGGGAGCCTCCCTCCTCCCTTTTCCCTCCATCTTCATTCCTTCTCCTCTCCACTAAGAATAATGTGCTCCATCTCCGTCCAGGTTAATACAAAAGATATAAAGTCACCATCTTTTTATGGCTGAACAGTATTCCATGGTATACATCTACCACAGCTTGTTAATCCTTTCCTGGGTTGATGGGCATTTAGGCTGTTTCCACGTCCTGGTGGTTGTAAATTGAGCTGCAATAAGTCTAGTGCAAATCTCCTGATGATAAAGTAATTTTTTTCTTCTGGATAGATGCCTAATAATGGGATTGCAGCATCAAATGGAATGTCTAATTTGAGTACTTTGAGGATTCCCTATACTTCTTTCCAAAGATGCTGTATTAGTTTGTTGTCCCACCAATAGTGTAAAAGGGTTCCCTTTTCATCTCATCAGTGCCAGCACCTGCAGTTTGAGGATTTTGTGATGTGGGGTATTTTCACTGAGGTTAGGTAATATCTCAGGGTGGTTTTGATTTGAATTTCTCTGATGAGTAGGGATGATAAGCATTTTTTCATATGTTTGTTAACTATTTGTCTGTTTTCCTCAGTAAAGGTTCTGTTCATGTCTCTTGCCCAGTGATAGACGGGATTGTTTGCTCTTTTTTTTTTGTTGATTAATTTGAATTTCTACGGACCCCAGTTATCAAACCTTTGTCAGATTCATAACATGCAAATAACCTTTTCCCATTCTGAAGGTTGTCTATTTGCTTTGCTTGTTGTATTGTTAGTTGTGAAGCTTTCCAATTTAATAATAAATCTCTCAATCTCTCTTAAGTCTCATTTGTTTATTTTTGTTGTTGTTGCAATTGCCACTGAAGTCTTCTTCATAAATTCTTTCCTAGGCTGACATCCTCAAGAGTTTTTCCCATACTTTCTTCCAGGATTTTTATCATTTCATGCCTCAGATTTAAATCTTTTATCCATCTTGAATCAATTTTTATAAGTGGTGAAGTGAAAAGTGTAGGTCCAGTTTCTGTCTTTTACATGTGGTTATCCAGTTCTCCCAGCACCCTAGTGTATTCTTTTCCCTAGTGTATGTTTTTGTTTGGTTTATCAAAGATCAGATGGCTATAAGAGGTTGGTTTCTTCTCTTGGTTTTCTATTTGGTTCCAACTGTCTATATCTCTATTTTTGTGCCAATACCATGCTGTTTTGATTACTATAGACTTGTAATATAGCCTAAAGTCCAGTAGAGTGATGTCTCTGGTTTTGTTTTTATTACAAAAATTGCTTTGGCTCTAAAAGGCTTTTTCTGGTTCCATATTAAATGAATAATTATTTTTCCAGTTCTTCAAAGTATAATGTTTGCATTTTAATGGGGGATTGCATTGAATCTGTAGATTGCTTTGAGAAGTATAGACATTGAATGATGTTCATTCTTCACAGCCAGGAGCATGGTATGTTCTTCCATTTGTTAATGCCTTCTGCTATTTCTTTTCCCAGGGTTTCATAATTCTCTTTAGAGGTCCTTCACCTCTTTTGCTAGTTATATTTCTAAATATTTCATTTTCTTTGAAGCTACTGTGAAGGGAATTGTGTCTTTGATTAGCTTCTCAACTTGGCTGTTATTGGTGCATACAAAGGCAACTAATTTGTGAACATTGCTTTTATACTCTGACTCTGAGATGTTACCATGTTTCTGGATCATTTCCAGGAGTCTTCTGGTTGAATTTCTGAGGTTCTCTCAGATCATATCATCAGCAAAGAGTGAGACTTTGAACACCTCTGCCCCCATTTGGATGCCCTTCTCTTGTCTAATTACATTGGTTAGAACTTCCAGTTCTATGTTGAACAGTAGTGGTGATAGTGGACATCCCTGTCTGGTTTCAGTCTGAAGTGGAAAAACTTTCAGTTTTACTCCATTCAGTATTATATTCGTTGTGCATTTATCATAGATGGCTTCAATCAGTTTAAGAAATGTGCCACCTATGCCTGTATTCTTTAATGTTCTTGTTAGAAAAGGATGTTGAATTTTATCATACGCTTTTTCTGAATCTATTGAGAGGATCAGAAGGTCTTTGTTTTTTGCTTCTATTGATATGGTGAATTACATTTATAGGTTTGGGTATCTTAAACCAGCCTTGCTTGCATCCCAGGGGTGAAGTCTTCTTATCCATGGTGTATATATTTTTTTAACGTGTAGTTGTAATCTACTGGCTAAAATTTTGTTGAGTATTTTTGCATCAATATTCATGAGTGAAACTGGTATGTAGTTCTTTTTAGTTCTTTGCTGGTTTTATTATCAGGGTGATGTTTGCTTAGAACCTGTTGGGGAAGGTTCCTTCTCAGTGTTTTGGGTAGTTTCTAAGGTATAGGTACAAGCTCTTCTTTGAAGGTTTGATAGAATTCTGGTGTGAATCTATCTGGTACAGGGTTTTGTTGTTGTTGTTGAAAGATTTTTTTATTGTTTCCTTTGATGTCAGTGCTTGATATTGGTCTTTTCAAGAGAGCTGTATCTTCCTGGTTAAGTCTAAGGGAGATAGTGTGATTCCAGGTATTGGTCTATTTCCTCAATATTGTCAAATTTCTGGGCAAAGAGTTTCTTGTAGTAGTCAGAGATAATCTCTTGCATTTCTGTGATGTTTGTTGTTTTTACTCCTTTTTCATTTCTGATTATTACTTTTCTGTTTCTAGTTAATCTGCCCATAGGTTTATGGATATTATTTATCTTTTTGGAGAAATAATTTTTATTTCGTTGATTTTCTGGATGATTCTTTTGTTTTCATTTCATTTATTTCTGATTTAATTTTGGTTTTTTCTTCCCTCCTGCTAGATTTAGGATTAGGTTATTCCTCCTTTTCGATTTCCTTAAGATGATTAATTAGGTTGTTGATCTGCTTTCTTTCTATTTTTTGGATGTAAGCATCAAATATGATAAATTTCCCTCTTGGCACTGCTTTTACAGTATCTCACAGGTATTGGTAACTTTTAGCTTTTTTGTTGTTATGTCTGAGGAATTTAAAAATTTCCTCCTTCATCTCTTCCTTCACCCAATTGTCATTCAGCATAAGATTGTTCAGTTTCCATGCCTTTGTGTGGGGATGAAAATTTTTGATAAAGTTCCACCTTTATTGCCTTGTGATCTGAAAAGTTACAAGGTATAATTTTAATTCTTTTAATTTTGTTGAAGTTGTATTAGTATATAATCTATTTTAGAACTGAGAGGGAGCAGCTATGAACCTATTTTTCATTATATTATTATTTTCCTGCTTTCCCTTAAATAGTGATGGTAGTGGCAAAAATAGAAAAAGATGAAAGAGCTGGGGAAGAAGGAAGACACGGAGGAGAGGGAGGAGGATGCAAGGGCCGCAGGAAGCTCCAAGGTCATAAATCAAATCAGGTATACAGCCCGGGTGGCAGCAACCAATTAAATGTTCACACACCTCCACCCCAGCTAAGACCCCAACCACAGAGAGGCAGTTGGCCTATTGGAACCCCAAGACCTCCCTGGTGACCAATGAGTGACCAGACACTAGCTTCTTCTTCAGCTATCTTCTTCAGCATTTTGTTGCAACCCATAGTACCTTGCGAGAAAGTGTATAAAAATTTCCCTGGCCTTTGTTTAGGGGCCACTCCCCACTGTTTCTGCTTTTCTCATGTGAGTGACCCAAGCATATGCCTGATAAGAATAAACTCCTTGGTTTTCCATGTGTGAGTATGGACTCTGAATGGTAATAATTTTGGCCTTAACAGAACTATTTCCAGGGGCTGTCAAGAAGAATGTATGTTCCTTAGCTTTGGGATAGTGTGTTCTGTATATGTGTATTATGCCCATTTGTTCTAATGTCACATTTAAATCCCTTGTATCTTTGTTTAGTTTCTGTTTAGATGATCTGTCCCATTCTGTCAGAGGGGTTTGAAAGTCTTCATTATTATAATGTTATGTGATATTTTATTGCTCAGACCAATCAAGGTCTGTTTTGTAAATCTGGACATATTTCAGTTGAGTGCATAAATATTTAGAATTAAAATGACTTCTTGATGTATTGTTCCCTTGACCAGTATGAAGGGACCATTTTAGTCTTTATTAACTTCAGTTGCTTTAAATCCACTTGTATCTGAAAATACAATTTTCATTTGCTTGAAATACTGTTTTCCATTCCTTAACCCTAAGTCTTGATTTGTCCTTCAAGGCTAAGTGTGTTTCCTGGAGACTGCTTATGGATGGCTTGTGCTTTTTTATCCAATCAACCAGCCTGTGCCTCTTCAGTAAATTCACTCCATTGACATTTATTGAGAAAATGATAAGTGTGGTGGAGTTCTATTCTTCTTATTTTGTGAAAGTCTTTTGTATCATTTTGTCCTTTGTACCATTGTGGAAGCTAAGTTTTGACCTTTAGCTTCTGAGTGTTTACTTTGCTGGTGGTCCATTGTGTAGTCAGTGTTGAGAATAGGTCTAAATATTTCCTGTAGAGCTGGTTTTATTGTGGTGAATTTCCTCAATGTTTGCATATCAATAAAAAATTTGATTTCTCCATTGATATTAAAGCTTAGTTTAGGAGGATACAGAATTCTGGGCTGAAAATTGTTTTGTTTAAGCAGGTTAAAAGTAAATGACCTTTCTCTTCAGGCTTAAATATTTCAGCTGAAAAGTCTGCTGTAATCCTGATACATCTGCCCCTATAGATCAATTTCCATTTCTTAACCCTAAGAAATGGAAATTCTTCTTTTCTTGCCTCTCACAAAATTTTCTCTTTTGTCTTGACTTTGCTTTTTTTTTTTTTTTTTGAAACAGAGCCTCAAACTATCCCCCTGGGTAGAGTGCTGTGCCATCACAGCTCACAGCAACCTCCAACTCCTGGGCTCTAGAGAGTCTACTGCCTCAGCTTCCCAAGTAGCCACAGGCGCCTGCCACAACACCTGGCTATTTTTTTTCTGGTTGCAGCCATCATTGTTGTTTGGCGGGCCCAGGCTGGATTCGAACCTGCCACGTTAGGTGTATGTGGCTGGTGCCGTAGCTACTTGAGCCACAGGCACTGAGCCTGTCTTGGAGTGGCTCTGTTTGTTTGTTTGTTTATTTATTTATTTATTTATTTTTGAGACAGAGTCTCACTATGTTGCCCTTGGTAGAGTGCCATGGCATCATAGTTCACAGCAACCTCAAACTCTTGGACTTAAGCAACTGTCTTGCCTCAGCCTCCCATGTAACCGTGACTACAGTTGCCCACCACAACTCCTGGCTATTTATGTTGTTGTTGTTGTCATTGTTTAGCAGGCCTGGGCTGGGTTTGAACCCACCAGCCCTGGTGCATGTGGCCAGCGCCCTTACCACTGAGCTATGGGTGCTGAGCTGAGAGAGGCTTTGTTTGCATTGAGACAACCCAGGATTTGATATCCCTCTAGAGGAGTTTTTCATAATCTTTAGTGAAACTTGGGAAATTTTCATTTATGGTTCCTCCAGGAGGGCTTCCATTCCTTTGGGCCATTTTTCTTCCTTTTCAAGGATCCCTATAATTTGTATGTTTGAACACTTCATGAAGTCCCATAATTCTCTGAGTGAATATTCTGCTTTCTCTCTCTTTGTCTTCTTCTTTAACCGCCTAGGTTAGCCCAAGAGTGTTATTTTGTAGCTCTGAGTTTCTTCTCCATGGTCTAATTTGTTATTGTTACTCTGCGCTTCAACTTTAAGTTCCCCAATTGCTTCAATTCTTTAAGCTCCACATAACCTTTCTATAGTCTTCATCTCTTTCATCCACGTTTTTTGTTTCTGTTTTCCACTTTCTCATTAATTCCCTTTATTGCCTTTGCCACCCATGTTTTAAATTCCTTTTCTGTCATTTCCATTAATTCTTTATAGGTGGAATCCTTCGTGGTAGGTGCCTCATGGTCCCGTGGGGGGCGAGGGGAGTTGGTCTGTTTTGGATTTTCACATTGCCTGAATTCTTCTGTTGGTCTCTCCTCATGCATTTCTCCTCACTTCCTTCCCCAAGTTTTCCTTCTCACTTTCTCCTTCACTTTAAATTACCAACTCTCAGAGCTTAGGTTTTAAAATGGCCTTTTTGAATAAGGCCAAAAGGAAGAGAAAGATAAAGAGTAAGAAGGGAGAAAAAAAGATTAAAAGGGAAGAAATGGGGAGGTAAACGAACAGAAAGAGAATAACAGGAAAAATGATGTTGTTCAGCAGGGTGCTATGTCCACATCGCCAACTCTAGGATTTTAGGGGGCCAGGTTGGGTGAGTCCCTCAAAGTCAATAGTGCCTTACCTGCCTGGGCAAAAGCAAGACCCCACTTCTGCCAAATATGAAAAGAGAGACAAAAGAAAAAAATAAGCAAAAAATTCAGCAGTATTCCCAGTGGGGTCCTGCCAATCCTATCTTTCCAGAGGTCAAATCTATTAGGACTCTCTGGACCATGAGATCTTGACCTCCTTAAACCACACCAGTGCTATGAAACCCAGTAAGACCAATGCTGTGACTCCCTTAGCAGTCAGAGAAAAGAAAAATAAATAAAAATAGATCAAGAAAATTTAAAAATACAATTATATAAGATAAAGAGTAAAAATGGGATACCTAAGCTGTTGTATGAGAAATTTATGTGGGAAATATGAGAAAAGTAGAAAAATCTCTACCAAAAGGGAGAAAAAAGGAGATACATAAAAAAGAAAGAGAATAAAAGGTGAAAAATTAACAAAAATGGAGGAGCCCTTGCTATTGAAAAAGTAAAAATAAAAAAATAAAAATACAACCAATCAAAAAAGAACAAAAGAAAAAACTCAAACAATACATTGCCTGGATATCAGGTGGTGCTGTGGTGGTAGAAGATGGAGAACATACTGTTTTTCTGTGAAAAATTAGTGCTGGAAGCCACTCTTTAATTACAGAGGAGTAGATCTGGTCCTGTTTTCCTGACTAAATTGCCCTTAATTTGAGCCTGGTTCCTTTGTCAGCCTTCAGTCCCCATGGGATTGGGGTCCTAAATCTCTTGTCAGATTCCTTAGGAGGCATGTCATACAGTGCCCCCTGCTGACAATTCTCAGGCCTTCTCAGTTCACCCTAAAGATGGATGCCTGAGCTCTGCAGGCATGTCAGAAGTGGCCATGCACCAAGGCTCTGTGGACAGTTTCTCCCATACAGCTTTCCCATAATCATGGTGCCCAGCTAGCAGCCACGCTGATGGGAGATCCACCCCATGTGGTAGGCCACTACACTGTTTGAATCCACCCACTCATTTAAGGCTTCCAAGGCCACTTCAGTAAGCAGATTAGCTCAAAATCAATAAACTGAAGGACAGTTTATTGTCCCCAGTCCTTCACAGACAGGCTGGCTGGCCAGTTCCCCCCAACCCCCATTCCCAAGCATTGGCCTTCTGTGCTAATTTTCCTCAGCTCCAGACCTCCTCCCTGGCTTCTGTAGTCCATCATTGCTTCACTATGCCCCCAAAGTGAAGTCCCTAGGTGGGTCCCTCCACCTAGAGGTGGTTGGAGTTTTCTTTCCCCTGTCTCACCATGAGTGGCTAGTAAGGAGATGTTTCTAGTTCTCCATCCTGTTCCTACCCATCCCCCACTCCACAAGGTAGAATTTTGGAGAGACATATTCTTTTTTTTTCTTAAAAATTTTTTTTTATTAACTCATAACTGTGTACATTAAAGCATTTATGGGATTCAGTGTACTGATTTTATATACTATTTGGAATGTTTACATCAAACTGGTTAACTTAGCCTTTACCTCACTTACTTATTGTGTTAAGACATTTATGCTCTACTCTTAATAGATTGATATGTACCCTTGCAATATGCACCATAGGTGAGGTCCCACCAATTACCCTCCCTCCACTCAGCCTCCCCTCTCCCCTTCCTCTGCCCTCCTTCATCCTGGGCTATAGTTGTGTTTTAACTTTTGTATGAAAGTGTGGGTGATTATATGTTGGTTTCATAATAGTACTGAGTACATTGGATAATTTTTCTTCCATTCTTGAGATACTTTTCTAAGAACAATATGTTCTTACTCTATCCATGTAAACATAAAAGAGATAAAGTCTCCATTTTTTAAGGCTGCATAATACTTCATGGTATACATATACCACAACTTATTAATCCATTCATGGGTCAATGGGCACTTGGGTTTCTTCATGACTTGATAATAATGAATTGGGCTGCAATAAACATTTTGGTGCAAATATCTTTGTTGTAAAATGATTTTTGGTCTTCTGGATGTATACTTAGCAGAGGAATTGCAGGATTGAGTGGCAGGTCTACTTTTAGTTCCCTAAGTGTTCTCCAAACTTCTTTCCAAAATGAATGGATTAGCTTGTATTCTCACCAGCAGTACAGGAGTGTTCCCTTTTCTCCACATCCATGCCAATATCTGGGATATTGTTATGTGGGCTGCTCTTACTGGAGTTAGACAATATCTCAAAGTGAGTTTGATTTGCATTTCTTTGATGATTAAAGATGATGAGCATTTTTTCATGTGTCTGTAGGCCGTGTGCCTGTCTTCTTCAGAGAAGCTTCTGTTCAAGTCTCTTGCCCACAATGAAATGAGATCATTTATTTTTTTCTTATTAATTAGTCTGAGTTGTCTGTGGATTCTAGTTATCAAACCTTTGTGAGAAACATAACCTTCAAATATCTTCTTCCATTCTGAGGGTTGTCTGCTTGCTTTACTTAGTGTGTTCTTGGCTGTGCAGAAGCTTTTTAGTTTTGATCAGATCTCAGTAATGTATTTTTGGTGCTACTTCAATTGCCTGGGGAGTCCTCCTCATAAAATAGTCTCCCAGACCAATTTCTTCAAGTGTTTCCCCTGCCCTCTCTCCAAGTATCTTTGAGAGGCACATTTTTAAATCTTCTTTCAAGTATTCTAGCCATGATTGACATTTGCTTTTAGTATTGTTCACTGCAGAAAATCTCACTTCGCACAAATATGATGTTGGGAACAGAAAGAGTATTTCTACTCACTTTTTTGTAATGTTAGGAAATTCACCCTTGAGAGATAACCAAAAGGTTGTAATATCTGTTGTTGAATATTTTAATTGCAATCCTCTGTCATTTCTTATTTCTGTGAACTCTTCCTCTCTATAATATTTAAATTTGCAGATGTACACACACTTAAAGCAAAAGGATTTCTTATCCAATCCAGAGATGTTATGTCAAGTGTAAGTGCAGGAAAATAACTTTTCAAAATTGGCGTACAGTAAATCTAGTCAGTAAAATTTATTCGGTAAGATTTTTATCCAGTTTACACCTTTTCACTAGTTCTAATATTTCTCCTGGATTTTCTCTTTTAATCCCTTCCTTCTAGAGCAGTAATTTTTTTCTGAAAGCATTAATTTTATCTATAGATGTGAGAATATTTTCATGTTTTCCCTGAATATAAGAGTATTCAAACACTGAAATAAATCTTTAAGAAATACAACTTTATTACAATACATCTTATCACAAAGTAAATCAGTTATTTAGAATGTTGTATTGAAAAGGTTGATACTTCTTTCAATTCATAAAATCTTGATAGAATTCTTCCTTGAGATAACCATCTCACTTTCATATGCACTAAAAGATATGTATGAGAAGCATCCATTGAGGACCATAATTGTGCAAATAATCTTGATAGCAATGGCCTGCTTTTTATATAATTAATAACTTTAATAGTGTTTTCTAGGAACTTTTGTACTTTAGGCACTAATGACTTTGATACTAGCACTCACTTCTCTGTGTGAAAAAGAGTGTGTACAAATCATTTTTGGATTCCTTTTTTCATAAGTATAAAAAATCCTTTTATGCCTCCAGACATAGACAAGACTCCATCCATACAAATACTTATGCAGGAATCCCAAGACAAGTTATTAGAATTAAAGTAATTATCTATCAAATCAAATATATCTTGGCCTTTTGTTGTTGTTTGAAGTGGTTGGCAAAAGCTATTCTATGATTTCTTCTTTATAGACAATCTACTGAACGCTTAAAGTTGGGGGTTTTTACCAATGATTCTGGGTTCATCCATCGGAATTGCAAACATGTTTACTTCTTCGAGGTGAGGTACTACTTTAAATTCTACATTTTCAGATAAATTCTCAACATGCCAGAAATTATATTATCTGAAAGCAGAATTTTTAAAATTTTCTTTTTTTGTTCTTCTCCAAACATTGTTTTTACAATTGCACAGCAGACCAATTTAATAACAGATTCTGCAATTGTATGAGATTTCATTTTCCTTGCTATGGTTTCTGCAACTGTGTAACTCATTTCTTGTGCTTTCTCTGACATCATTGCATATTTGGTCCATATTTTTGCTTGTTTAGTATTACTGAGTACAAGTCCTTTGAAATATTCCACCAGCTTTTCAGACAAGTGCAAATGTCTGGTTTGTAAATGTCTCTTTGATTTGCTAAGAACCACAGCTTCATTTGCTAATATTTTGCCACAATTTACACATATGGAATGTGGTGGATTTCCTTTACTTCATATGAAACTGAATA
This sequence comes from Otolemur garnettii, assembly GCF_000181295.1. Taxonomy (NCBI): domain Eukaryota; kingdom Metazoa; phylum Chordata; class Mammalia; order Primates; family Galagidae; genus Otolemur; species Otolemur garnettii. Next base: position 21,705,259 of record NW_003852411.1, read on the forward strand.
ATAAATAGTCTTCATTATGTTGATAACTGTTTTTTATTTAGTTGCCCATGTACTCGATGGAGCAATATTTGACACACTAGCATCGTTTTCTGATTTTCTCATTCCTTTTAATTGAATGGTAACAAAAATAAAAAATGTCAAGTTAAAAATCATAAAAATAAGTAAATAAACAACTCATACTTTAAAAAAAGAAATACAGGTATTAATTAAATACGCTTAGAATATTTTCAAAACTAGGACTTGCAAGGTAATTGTGTCCAGTTACTTCACTGCTTCAAATGTAGATAGAACTATATGGCACATTCCTCAGGAACTACACCTCCTATTTCATGCACATCAAGGGATTGCTGAGTTACGTGGCTTCATTCACTTCTGATTATTTCAACAGGAAGATGGCAACATATATCCGTGTTCATTGGCAACTCCTTGTCAAATCGTGCCATCTTTGGACATGTTGCAAAACTTTATTTTTCAAGGCTCACACCCCACCCACTGTAGAAATAAGCCAATGTTTATTTATTATGCCAATACAAGGTTTATCTATTATAAGTATGATATACTTGCATAATTAATTTAAAGAGGTTTTAATTTTGATATGTACACTTACTGTGCTTTGAAGTTCTTTCCAAAATAATTTAACTAATTATCTTTAAAAAATTTCTTGGCACACCTGAGATCCTCTAATGGTACAACAGTGGGCCACAGCACTGGGCGCTCTATACGTGCCTCACTTCCCTGTCCTTACTGTCTAAAGATGAGCAAAAATCTCAGCTATTTTCAGTCCCCTTACACTGGTACATCAGGAGAGGAAACTGGGAGTTTGGCCCTCATGTTGCCATCATTGGCCTGTGACCTATGCCTTTGCACAGGACTCCCCACTTTGAAGGGAGGTCTCCCTACTTTGTTTAAAGCTCTGCTCAGAAGGTCTTCCACTTTGTTTAAAGCTCTGCTGTTGCCAACTTTAAATTTTTATTACTTTTACCTGTGGTCTTCTGTTTTTTAAGTTAAGTCCCATGAGGACAATAGAGCAGAGGAGTACTTGCCATATATGGGGGCTATAAGTTTTCTTCCAGCCCCATTTCCAGGTAGTGTTCAATGTACTCCTTGTACATAGAATTCCAGTGGATACATGATGTGGGTGAGTTCAGTGGGAAAACTAATTGAACATAAGATAAGCATCTTATTGAAACTGCAACCATGTAGTCCAGAAGGGATGACGTAGAAGGAAAGAGAAAGATAGGGTAACTCGGAAATCCTTTTTCTTTTTATCTTTCCTTACGTATCCATAAGCTAAAGGTGGAGAACGTTAGTAGGATATGTAAATAACAAAAAATGAGATGACAGTGGTTGAATTAGTTCTGTGCAGTGTCCCCACTCTTTTGGTAAGAATGAAATGCATCCTCAATGTATGAGCTACAAGATGCAATTTGCATTATTTTGATGATTCTTCGTATGAGTTCAGGGCTCTTATATTTACATTTAGGACTAGCATTGCACAATATAAATATTGTATGATATTACAATATAATAGTAAAATTTGTGCTAATAATTTAACATTTTGCTTGTTCTTTTTACTTAGTAAGACAGTATATAGCAAATAAAAACACCATGAGGATAGAAAGAGAGAGAAACTATGGAGAAAAAGAAAACAATTTTATTTAAAGGAATTTTGTTTTCTATGTTGCAAAAGGAAAGCCTGTGTTTCATTTTGCACAGGGCCCCACAAATCCGGTAGTGGATTAGCTGAGGATCCTTGAAAACCTTCCTTAAGAGGGATACAAGGGGTTTTAATTTTAATTGCACTATTTTACTATTAATGTATTTATTTTAAAAATGGAAAGCACATGTAGCAAAATACTGTGCTATTTATTCTGTGATTCTCTAAAATTTTCTGTGCGTTTGAAATATTTCACAGCCAAATCCCTCATTTATTGAAGTGATGGAATGAACAATGGCAAGAAATACGCAGAAGAAGTAGGCCTATAACACAGGTAATAAGTGCACTCGAGAGAGTAAGCCCCATGCTCCCCTGCTCATTGTCATGTGTCTTACCACGGTGATCCTCTGGGAGTGGTATTCCAGAGTCAATTGCAATAAGGATGCTGCCTCAGCTGCAATTTTGTATTCCTCGTTAAAAAGTTTCATCAGGAGAGTCCACACAAAGTCAGTCAGCAAGGTGGGAATGAAGGTTTGTCCTACATTCTGCAACCAAAACAGAGAGTCATGACCTCAGGTCTTACCTACCCCAATATAAGAAACACAGCTAAACTCATGAATTATAAGGGAAGCTCCAGGGCCAGGTGGAGTCCTCTCCAACTTGTATGCACCTTATGCATCTTTGCCATCGTGGGCCCCTTCCTCCACTAAAAAATATTGAAAATTGGCTCAGCGCCCGTAGCTCAGTGAGTAGGGCGCCAGCCACAATGCCAAGGCTGGCGGGTTCGAGCTAGGCCGGGTCTGCTAAACAACAATGACAACTACAACAAAACAATACCTGGGCATTGTGGTGGGTGCCTGTACTCCTAACTACTTGGGAGGCCGAGGCAAGAGAATTGCTTAAGCCCAAGAGTTTGAGGCTGCTGTGAGCTGTGATGCCAGAGCACTCTACTGAGGGCGACATAGTGAGACTCTCAAATATATATATATATATGTATATATATATGAAATCATACTTCACAACAGTGTTGGTATAAAAATGACTACAATCTAAATGGAATTATATTTAATTTTTGTCTTCTGATTTTAAAGCAATTCAACAGTTCAGATATTATTGTGAACTTCTTTAGCTTTGGAAATGAGTTTGCTCAGATCAGAGACAAACATGAGTAGTAGAAGAATCAGGAGGGGATGGGGTGAGAAAATCAAGGTGACTCAAAGGCATGGACCTGCTCTTTCCCAGAAAGGGGTCGGGAAACGGGAAGAGGTACAATGCCTGTATGTCCATGATTGAGGTGTAAGAACTGCAATTCAAACCATCCTTTTTAACAGTTAGATTAAAAGAATGTCCATGGATCATAAAACTTGAACACAATTACAAGTCTGCAGATCTCTCAGATAAAGAAAGATAAATGAGCCAAATTTTCCCTTTTTTGCCTTTATATGAAAAAGTAAAAGTTAATCTCCCAAGAGCAGAAGGTACTCATTATCCCCAAGAAAGCTTTTCTGCATCCTCTTTGAAAGGGCGGAGAGAACTGAGGTCTGAGTGGGTATAGGTGGCCAGCAGCCCCTCTCCTCCTGGCCAGGGGAGTGAGATATGATAATCTTGGAAATCTATGGAAGGAAATTAAAGGAAGGTAACCCAGGATTAGGAGGTGGACTGAATATCCTAAGTAGTTCATCCTACTTTGAGAAAGACAGATTGAATTATATAAGATGCTGATTTAAAAAAAAAATCATTGGAAGGGAGAATATTCTTTTTTGAATATTTGTTTACTCAACAGAAGGATTTTACTTTCATACCTACCTTAAAGTTGTAGAAGAAGCAATTCCCATTTAAATGTAGAGCTAGTGTTAGAAGTTTCTATCTGGTAAAGGTGCAGCAATGACAGCAGGTAACATCAACTGATAGCATTTGCTTTATAAAATACAGTCTGCTCCTAACTCTCCAGGAATACATCAGGCACAGGGGATCAGCTGGACTCCCTCCTGGTCACCTTTACCTCCTGCTGCTTCTCACTATTACACAGAGCGGTTACATGTTCTTGATGCTACTTGTTTTCATTGCTGCATAATGTAATCTCAACACGATATTCCACAATTTCTCGTTTATTCCTCTCTGTTTGTATACACATTTTTTTTTTTTAAAAAAAACTTACATCTCTAAAGAACTTTTCTCAAATGGATATATTATTTTTGGCTCATTTTTATAAATTCATGAGTGAGGACACTTAGGAGGTGCCCAAAGGTTTGGCTTCTCTGACACACTATGGAAGAAGAGTTGTCTCGGGCCACACATTAGACACAGAAATACGAATGAAAGCTGATGAGCGGAAGAAAGGTCTGAGCAAAATGTAATGGTGTTTGGCTTCCAGCTCCTTTGAGTGGAGGCCTCGCTGCTTTACTCTCGTCTGCACCCTTTGGACTTTGTTTTTTGGCTATGGCCCTATTGGTCTCCTTAATACAAACTTGGATTCTCTCAACCCAGCCATCCCTTTCACTTCCGAGACCCCCACTTTTGGGTTGTCCGGCCACTGCTCCTGCATACAGAACTAGTGCAGAGTTGCTTTGGTGTCACAGTTGGGAACTAATAACAGGTCATGAACACAAAGACCCAGGGCACCTCCCCCAAACCCAAGGATTTTCACACCTGATGAGCCTTAACTCAGATGAGAGAGGAGGCCCGCCTGGAGGTGGTGACGGGTAGTCTTCTGAACCACATGGAAAAGGGCCTGCAGGAGCTGCCACACTGAGGCTCACCATCCCCCTGCTCACTAGCCTGGGGTCACATAGGGTTTCAGATGGAGGATGGGTGGAAGAGGAAAATCGGCAAGTAAACCTGCACGGATGCCCGGTTTCTTCATGGAAATGGAGAACTTTATGGTCAAAGAGGCTTGTGATTTTTACAAGGATATGGGTAGAAATAATCCTTGATTTTGGAAAGAGGTGCCAAAATCATATGCATATTTAACCTATGCTTTTTGACTGTATCATGTGACACCCAAGGCTTCTCTTATCTCCTCTGTCTCCCACAATCCCAGTGCCCTCAGCCATGAGAGGAGAGGGCACTGCTTTAGGAGGAGACTTTAGACCTTTCTATCTCAGAGATGATCTAGCCTGGAGGGCTTCCCTGGCAGTTGTACTGAGCTACTGGCTCATTGTATGTGGCTAGAAGGCCATCTGCTGGACAGTCCCACCTGGGCCCTAGGGCTAGGTGAGGTCCTGAGCCTATGGATCAACTTACGGACTTTGAAGAATGTGGGGGAATATATACAGCCCTAGAGACTCCTGATTTTCTAAAGGGTTGGGACAAAGTAAAAACTACTTACTTGGTCCTGAGGTAAACTGTTGTATTGTCTTGTTTTATTCTTTTTCATTTACTATCTCCTTTACACAAAAGAGCTATTTTTATAATAAGTTGCACTGTCATTATGATGTTTGCAGAGTAAATCCTGATCGCGCTGAAACGTGTTAAGTGAGGACTGTTAATTTTGCTAAATAAGCAGAAGGTCTCCATTTTTAGTGAATGGTTCGTTATTTGTTAGTGAAACAAAAAGAAGCATAACTAGAAAATACCTACCTCATTTGCAATTTATAAGGACTAACTAAAATAATATGAATTGTTATATTTGGGGATGATAGGCATAATTTTTATTAGTTGAGATGAAAATCAAAAAATCAGATGTTCTATACATCATTGTCCTTTGCCTCACTGTACTTAAAACAAAGGAAAAATATTTCTTAAAATATAAAGTTTGTTGAAACAAGTTGCCCCTAAGAGTAGTAATACATTCGAAGCAAAAGCTGTAGGATAGAGAGGGAGCTAAGTTACCTCAGCAATTTTATCTTTGTCCTGTAAAAACTTGGGCTGGATTTCTACATCAGAGGGATCAGGCGTGATGCAGTAACTTCCATGCAAGGGGTGTTTAAACTTTTCAATATCTGCTGTATTGAGAAAAAAATCGTTTTAGGTTTTTATTTGATCACTGGTTTCTTCTGTGATATTGCTATTTCCAATTTCCCTTTCTTGTTCATTCTAGAGATCTGAATTTTTTTCTGAGTATTTAACTCTATGCTCATAATTAGTTACATAGAATAGTATGATGGCACTGACCTAGAGTTTATAAAGTGTTTAGGAGAGGCCATATGAAATATCCATGAAGGACATAAGTAATTTTAATAGACTGACCAGATAGCAAACACATTTAGACCATCAAATGCATTGGTCAATGCCCTGGGAAAGCTGTGCTAAGTTGGAAGGTCTATTTGGTGGGAGAGTGGATTTGGAGGCATTTTGAAAAGTGCTGAAAGGCTGATCATGGTGGCTCACACCTGTAATCCTGGCACTCTGGGATGCCAAGGCTGATGGATGGCTTGAGCTCAGGAGTTCGAGACCAGCCTGAGTAAGAGTGAGACCTCATCTCTACCCAAAAATAGAAAAATTGGCTGGGTACTATGGCATGTGCCTGTAGTCCCAGCTACTTGGGAAGCTGAGGCATGAGGATCATTTGATCCCAAGAGTTTGAGGTTGCTGTGGGCTATGTTGACACCACAGCACTCTACCAGGGGGACAGAGTGAGTCTCTTCTAATAAGAGAAGAGAAGAGAAGAGAAGGGACGGGAAGAGAAGGAGAGGGGAGAGGAGGAGGGGAGAGGGGAGAGG
>NW_003852411.1:21711687-21737848 GCF_000181295.1 Otolemur garnettii
TTACCCAGGGTGATGGAATAAGACTCCATTGGAAGAGAGAGAGGAGAGGAGAGGAGAGGAGAGGAGAGGAGAGGAGAGGAGAGGAGAGGAGAGGAATAGTGTAAAGCTTCAGATGCAGTAAAAGCTTCAGGTGCAGATGGCTTTAGTTACAGATGACATGGGTTTTAAATGGTTTTATTTTTTAAATATATTTATAGAGATGTAATTGGGCATATAACACATTTCAAGAGTACAACCTGGTAAGTTTTTGTATATGTATATACCCATATGTATATACCCATTTGTATATGTATATACCCATACCACAGTTAAAAAAAAAAGAATGTATCCATTGCCTCCCAAAGCTTCTTCATGTCCTTTTGAAACCCCTCACACCTACTCCCTATACCCAGTCCTTGATTCTAGGCAACCATTGATCAATCTGCTTTCTGTCGATTTGTATTTTCTGAGTTTATATAAGGGAAGTGATACAGTATGCACTTCTTTTTCATGGCATCTTTCACTCAGCAAAACTATTGAGATTTATTCATGGTGGCATTTTGTTTTCTGTTGCCCCAGGCTAGAGTGCCTTGGAGTCATCACAGCTCACAGCAAACTCAAGCTCCTGAGCTCAAGTGATCCTTCTGCCTCAGTCTCCCTAGTAGCTGGGACTGCAGACGCCTGCCACAACCCTTGGCTAATTTTTCTATTTTTGTTAGAGATGGCGGTCTTACTCGGGCTGGTCTTGAACTCTGGAGTTTAAGGAATCCTCCCACCTAATGAGACAAAACTCTGAATACTTCACCCCATTACTTATGCATTATGAAACTTTAAATTCCAGCTCATAGGCACAGGCGATATTACTTGCCTTTGTGAGCTCACTGTTTTGTTGTTGTTTTTTTTTCCTGTATAGATCTCTGGAGGTATGTGTATGTGTGTGTGTGTGTGTGTGTGTGTGCGCACACGTGCACACGCACACTTGTCTCTCTTCCTCTGCCCTTTGAACTCTAGCTGTCCTAACCTCCTTGTTCTCCCAGTTCTGTCTCTTCAGCTTGTGAGGCCTTTGGATTATCTTTCTTTGTGCTAGAGGTTAGAAACTTACTCCATATAGTAAGATCCGGTGATGGTAGATCCCTCCTTATTTGTTCCCACTTTCCCATCTCTCACGAATAATTTTAGTCTATTATTTGATTCCAGTGAATTGAGAATCAAATGTGTATTTTAAGGTTGCCTCTTAGAACGGTCAATGGAGTAAATTTGTTCTCTGTTATTATATCTTGGACAACCATAGACGTATACCACAAGTATTTTTAAGCTTTGTTCTTATGTAGGGGTAAGTGACTTGGAAACAGTTTCAGACACTGTTTTTATGCTTTCTCAGGCAAGCCACAGAAGCATTCACTTTAGTCTGGGGCTGATTTTTCTCCACTATTAAAGAATCTTCTGAGTATTTTATTGAATGCCTCAGTAGAGAAAAAATATATACCTCATTTTTGAAGGCTCCTTGGTAAGCTCTCATTCCTCTTTCTCTTGCATTTCTGTACCCATCGTTAATACTTCACACTAACCTAAGCACATTACTCCATAATTATTGAAGAACCAGCTATTATTAGAATTTCTTGACAATGGTAAAACATTAAAAGAAACATATTTTAGTAAAGGGAGCTAAAGATCTTGGGGAAGGATTTAGGAATTCACAGACATAGAGTTGTCTTGGAACCCATAAATAGAAGAGTTAGGGATGAATTATTAGTAACTCTGAGAAAACATAATGAAGCATTCTTACCAATCTGACACTTGGCAATGTGAAAGACATGGTACAGTCCCAATGAAGCTTGTTGTGCGATTGCAGGATCATCATGGAAACACAGAAGCGACAGTTCTGCCGCCAGGACACCCAAACAGGGCGCATCAACGCTTCTCTGATGGAGAGACAAAGGGAAGTGCATTTGCTCTGCGGAGTCCGCACTGTCTGCATCTGATCCTGTTATCTGTAATCAGACTAGGACTAGAGGATCAACTTCCGAGTTTCTAAACTCCGCAATCAAATCCTGGATTGTTAGTGAGCCTCAATTTCCTCGTCTGTCCCACCAGCAACAGTTATTGTGAAGAGTAAGGAGGAAACATTCACGGTAAGAAGTTAAGTTCCCAGCAATGTTTTAAACGCAGAGTGTTTGCTTCTGATGTCAAAGCTACGGATACATTTATGTATTTCTCACTACAACATTTCTGACATGGAGACTGCTAAATATTTATGTTTCCATCTTGACTAACTTGTTTAGCTAAATGAAATCCCAATAGAGAAGGGAGTAGAGACACAGACGAGAGGGGATGTTTGAAGACAATTGCTTTTATGAAGGTGTTACCATTTATCAATTTTTTTGTCTCTTTTTTTCTTTTATGAAGGTAATACCATTTATCAAGTTTTTGTGTCTTTTTCTTTTTTAAAAACAAAGAAGGGCTCTGCCCACATGGAGGTTTGGCAAACTGATGGCATGGCCTGCAAGGTGTTCTCGTCTCTAAGACAAGTGACTGGTTTGATGATTGGAGCAGGTGTTGGTGCTAAGGGAGGTCCCAAGGCCTGCACCTGCTTCTTCGTCTTCTTCAAATCTTACTCCTCAGTTGGCTTGACTCTCTCTGTCTCTTTCTCTCTCTCTCTCTCTCTCTAACACACACACAGGATTTCCTAAGGAGGAACTCTGACATGTTGTCATGGGTTAAGGCCATAACTGAATTGGAATGTTAGGAATGATGGTCTCAGTAGCAGAAGAGAAGATTATAAATCTCTGTCTTCTATGAATGTTCTCCCTGGATTAAGGCTGGCCTGAAGAATGCAAGAGGCCTATGTCTTAGGAGAATCCAGAAGTAGACATGAGGAGCTATTCCCTAGGGAGAAATTATCACTTTCCTTGGATATCCTATTTTTTAGATTTGCATTTTAGGTTTCTTTCTCCTATCTGATGGCACGTTCTTTAAAACCACCTTTGTGTGTGGGCCTAAGTAAGAAGGATGAGGAGTTCTCTCTACTGGGCATGATAGCGGGGGAATACTCGCATAGCTTAGGTCACTGAAGAAGAAGCATAGCCCACTTATAGGAGATTGGCCCTGAGGCCTTACTGTATTTCCCTCTTTGCCTCAAATGTCCCCTCTGATTATCTCTTCTCATGAATTTGTGGATTCCTGTAGGTGTTATCGAGAGTGAAGCTTCTAGTCGTCACTTCTATTGAGTTTGCCAGACATGATCTGTCTAGGCACATGTCTCTAGCAGAGTAGATGTGGCCTTGTCTAGATTGCATTTCCACTTACTTTCATCAACTGAAAAGGCATGTTCAGGGAGTGGGGCTTGTCTAAGACAGGCCCAGAGAGGAGTAAGCAGTGTAGATGGTGGAACACACTGATTATACCTTGCACTGTCCCAGTGGAAGTGTGCCAACCCCAGGTACGCCTCCTCCAATGCCAGACTGAAATTTTTCAATATGATATACCCTGATTTTATAGAAAATCTATTCAAGTGCTACAAAAAAGTAAAAGGTAAGACAAGAAGAAAAGTAGTTTCTCAGTATTCATTCTTAAGTCCAAGTCCTCCTGCTTAGTCTTCTGGTTCTTTCTTCCTGGATCAGTTCCTTTCTATAGATTTGGCCTCTACAGTTTCCTGTCTTAATAATAATGAGAAGATTCCAGAGGCAACCACTTCTGAGATTTTAGATGCTTCTGTATAGATTCATATAATATGAAGCTTTTGGTGTCTGGTTTCTTTCACTTACTTTAATGTTTTTAAGGTTTAATTATGTTATAGCATATCTCAGACTTCATTCTTTTTTTGGCTGAAGAATATGACATTGTATGAATATACTACATTTTGTTTATTTATTCATCTGCTGGTGGAAATCTGTGTTGTTTCCACTTTTTGGCTACTGTAAATTTTGCTGCAATGAATGTGTATGTATAAGTTTTTGTCTGAATGCCTGTTTTAAATTCTTTTGCATATACATACCTAGGATTTCTGGGCCAGATGGTAATTCTATATTTAACTTGTTGGAGAAGCACTAAACTAGTCCTTGTATTTTTATTTTTGCATTACTGACTTGACAGCATTCACAGTAACACATTTCTGGTTTTTAGTGTGTGGTCTATTGATAAATTCTGAAGGTGGAAAATCAGTAATATGCTCTCACGGTGACTAAGTAAAATTGTTAAACGCATAGGCATGCTGGTTTTGGTTGTATCTCCTTTGGGCATATATATGTGTCTTCTCTGCTCTTTTTTGAGAGTAAGTTCTATCTGTACCCCCAAATTATCTTTCTACTTTTGACAGTGATTTTTTTCTCTTTGTTTACCTTTTACTTGGAATTTTCAAGTGTCACCAATTGTGGTTGTCCCTTCCTATTTAAGAATGTAATGCTTCTTTGTGTGCAAGCAAAGCTTCTTACCTAGTAGTATACTTTGGGTTAGAGTAGTTGGGGTGGGCAAGGCTGGGGTCATGTTGAAACGTATCTAAACAGAATGCAAGATTCTTTTCTCAAAGAAAGATCTTAGATTTTGTCTGCCAATGTGTGTCAAGGGAAACGGGAGGCAACATACACACTTCTGTATACACTTTCAATGAATCCTTTTAATCAGTGTGTATGTTTCCGCCCTCCTTGGACTCCCACTCTTCCTCAGTAATGGCCTTTCCAGACTTCGCTTTCCCCAAGACAAACTGCCCTGTTGCCCAGGACAAACTGCCTCCCTTTTCAGTGGTTCCTCAGCCTAATGGTTATGGTCATGCCATTCAAATACGCTCCCAGGCTTTATCAGTTACCATCTGTTCTGTCTTCTAAAAGTTTATCCTCATCTCTAGCCCATTGAAAATCCTTTACCAATTCTCTTTGTTACCGTTCTTTATTTTTCTTTCTCATTTTGTGAGGACTCGGGAAGGAGAGGAGAGAAACACGTTTGTACAATTTGTTATCTTTAGCTGGAATATCCCAATCCATCTTTCAATACTGATGTGCCAAAGGAACAAAACTGGGAAAAAAATCTTTTTCTGTAAATGCTATGACATATTTAGCTCACATTCCTTTGTCGGTTGAAAATTAAATAGTTTAATTGAAGGAAAAAATATTGTTTGAATGTGGGAATTTCTCTACCCTGATGAGCGCATGGATCACGGGGCAGGGGGATTGTCGCTTTAAAATATATTTCTGAAGAACGCAAATGCGAGTCAGGATTGTTCAATAGGACCAGGGTCTCTGATACTCTGGACGACCTGGCAAGCATGATTATGAAGACAAATGTCTAGTCAATGTCTCCATGTAGAAACAGTACCACAAAACAAAACAGGTAGTGATATTTAGAAAAGGGCAGAACAAACATCCATTGATTACCTATAATGTGTCTGATACAGAGGTACGTAGATCAGGCTTGTAGGACTCTCAGCTTTTAACTTGTTAATAATATCGTTCGGTTGCTTTATTTTATACATTTGTGTGTCCCCCCTATTAATTTCACTGACTTAATCATCTTTAGAAGACATCATTTTAAAGAGAAAGCTAACTTAGTGACGTTTTATGCTTCTAAGGCTATTTATTATAAGTTGATTGATTCTGGCTCTTAGTTTCAATGCTCTGGAAAATGCTGATGTACTTCCCCCTGGTGGCAGTCCGTGAGCATTGCGGAACAGACTGCTCACCCAAACAAATCTGTCAACTGCTGGCAACCCTCAGCTAATAATTTATGGGAGGCTTCTCCTACATATGTGAATTTATACATTTATTCTTTCTCAGTTGAAGAGCGGAAACTCACTACAGTAAAGTTTATTCACACTTCTAGACAGAATGAACTTGCTACAGTAAAAAAAAGCGACAAGAGGAAGAGGTAATAGAATAGAAGACCAACTTCTGAAATGTCTTATGTGCTACTTGAGTGCCATTCATATATATGTATGAATGTATATGTATATATGTATTTACATATATACATTAAAACACAGACAGACTAATGTGAATTGGGCTTAGTCAAAAAGTTGCCATCAAATGCTTGCTGAGTGCATAATATGTGCTGGGAACTGTGTAGAAAATAGCCTTGAGTGGGGAACTTCATCTCAAGTCTCACTTACAAAATTTTTATGATGAAACTTCTGGACATTTGAATGGACAGATCCAGAATTTTAAAAGTAGAAAGAGACTGATTCCCCAAATCAGAGAATCATAAGATTAGACAAGCTACTTGATCTCTCTTTTGGACTGAAATAGGGGATCAGAATGATACAAACAATATCATGGAATGTATCCCCCCAAATAAATAAGTTACAGTATGTTCCAAAGATTATTTTAAACAAAACTGCAAAAATTTAAATATGTTATAAGGCTGATGTAGATTTTTGTCTCAACATGTCTGGAGACTTTATTTATAATAGGTAGTAGAAAATGGATACGTAAAGATAGTGTCATGAATGTGTGGTTCTGACCCTTTTCACTCGTATCTCCTTTTGAAATGAGTCAAGCAATTATTAGAGTATGTTTAATAATCACTGTGAGGCTAAACTGGGAAACAGAGGCTGAATATACTGTATCCAAAAGAGAGAAATAGGGGCAGCAACTGTGGCTCAAAGGAGTAGGGCACGGGCCCCATATGCCTGAGGTGGTGGGTTCAGACCCAGCCCCCGGCCAAAAAAAAAAAAAAAAAAAAGAAAGAGAGAGCAATATTCTGAAGCTTCTGGGGAGACTGGCAATGAGGTCCTTCAAGGTACAGACAACTTCAGTACATATTGACAGTTATGAGCTACCTGTTTATATATCCCCTGAAAGGTAAAATTAAAAAATCTTATAATATCCTAATGTTTGTGAAGCTATGTGGAGACAGATACTGAAATGGTCACAAGAATGCAAATTAGAGGACAATTGTGTAGTCCTAAACTTTCACCTATCATATTTTTTGACCTGACAATTATCTTTTTAAGCATTTCTAAGTACATACTCACATAATTGCACTAAAATAACCATTTTTGTATTGCTCAAGGCAGAAAATATTAAAATCAACATCCATCAACTGAAACATAAATAAGCAGATCATAATATATAAAAACTATGGGATATATATTGAGCTTGAAAGAAATAAATCTATGTATATTGACATGAAAGTATCTGTAGAATATATTATTTAGTGAAAAGACAAATCAAACAACTATATGTAAAAATGATGTAACTTTAGTAAAGAAAATTTAATAATAAAGCTATGGATCTCAGTGGGTGCGTGGATACGCAGGTACATACATAGAAAGTGGTTTGGCGGGACACATATCAGACCAGCATGGCTAAGCATAGGGTTGAGGTAGAGAAGAGAATAAAGGAAGACTTATGCTTTCTCTTTACCATGTTTTAGAATGAAAGTACTAGAAAGTTACTCATATAAGTTTAAAACAAATAACATTTTCAAAATGTTAAAAAAAGATAAATAAGAAGGAAGATAAGGATGGAAGAATTTATACAGTTACAAATAATGTTGATTCTGTTGGCTGCAGTCCATATAGGAGAATTCAGAGAGTCAGCAAGAATCTGGTATGGACATGTTCATAATGTTTGTGTAAACATAATACAGCTTAGTCAGTCGTTTGAGAAACACCACTCTGCTTAATACAAAGTCATGTAGAATTCTGACTCCTTTCTCAATCCCCCAACCTACCAGCCCAATAACTCCAAGCAGACATCTAGTGTCCTCAAGACCCAAGACATGGAAAGTAGCACCTACAGAAATGCAGTCTTCAGAATCAGGTGGCATTATTGCACTTGTGACTTACATATCCCTTGACTTTCTTGGATGCAAAACTCAACACTTTGCTAATGATCATTACTATTCTGTCTTGCAGGTATGAACTGTCTTGCCTCATCCACACGGTCATTTCCTGTTGGAAACATAAAAGTTGTATTAAAATCATGGTATTTCTGTTTCTCAAAGTCTCCTTCTTTCATCTCCAACTTCACCAATTCAAGGGCCCTCATAGTTTCCTAATTATTTCATACTTAACCATCTTTTTTCTTTTTTAACTTAACCATCTTTTATCTCAAAAATATATACAACAGGCATCGAGTATTCTCCTTATTTACTATAGTAAATATATCTGGGGTTTACTGTAATTCTGTTCAACAAGCATTTACTGTTACCATCCACTATAATAACTGGAATGTCCGCTGTTTTGCCTCATCTTTTTCTGAAAAAGTATATATTCTCCCTTTCATTTTTAAATCTCAAACTCTGCTTCTCAGCTTTACAAGAGCTTTGAAATCCTATCTGACCCTGAAATGTCATCTTATCCTAGAATTCCTCGGCAAAGTCACTACCCAGAAATACGCTAGCTCATGGTTGCAGTGTACATTACTGCAGGCTATTTAGTTAGAAAATTCTTGCAAATTTCAATTCAAATTTGTCTTGCTGTAGGTTCTATTTGTTCTAAATTCTCTGGAGCAGGGACACATTTACAAATTTGGGAAGGGAAGAAAATTGCATATGCCTTGCATGCCAATCACCATCATCAGATTTCTTAAGGCAGTCTATTGGGGTCCATTGTATTCCTGCCAGTAAATGGTTGCTCACATCTCTTCCCCTGCATTTGCTCCCATTGTGAAGTCTGTTCTGCTGCCTACAGTGGAAATCTGTTTCCTAAGGGGAAAGAGTATCTAAATCTCAGAGGGGTCAGCCTCTGCCTTCTTTTCAGGAGGGAGGTTTCAGCTCTTTCTGAGGATCAGGGGAAGTTTTTAGCATTGGTAAGTATGAGGCTGAGGACAAAGTGGTTAAGGAACAGGCTCCACGCTGGAGGTCTTCTTCCACACATCACTGTTGCACATGTTACTGCTCCTTTCTCTGTTTCCACTTTCCTATCTGCCAAATGGAAGAAACAGCAGCAACTTCCTTGGGGTCATTTTATGAATTAAATAAAGTAACTCATATATTCACCTTAGTGCCTAACATGCTCAGGAAATGGAAGCTATTGACAGCCGCCTGGGGTGGTTAAAAGAGCACGTGTGGGCAGGGGGAGGGGCAATGCAAATCACTGCGAAAGGTTACAGGATAATGGTTTTTGAAATACACAGAATTAGGTACAAATTAGCTCAATACATTTTAGCTCCTTCGTATTTCTTCTTGTCTTCATTGATGTCAATACTGCTTCTTTACTATGATGTATTTTATTTATAATTTTTAAAATTTCAAAATATTAATTAAGAAGGTATGAGTCTTTTTGTTACATGACTATATTCTACAGTGCTTAAGTCAGGGCTGTTGGTGTGTTCATCATCAGAATATTGTTTATTGCAATCACTAGGTAAGTTTTTATCCCGCATCCACTCTCCTGCCCTCCCCACTCCTTGGTTTCTCACTTCTGTATATCACTTTGTGTCCGTGTGTCCCCATCTATTACTCTCATTCATGAGTGAGAACATCTGGTGTTGGTTTTTCATTTCTGAGATACTTCACTTTGGATAATGGTTTCCAGCTCCATCCATGTTGCTGCTAATGACATTATCTCATTCTTTTTTTCTAGCTGAGTAATATTCCGTGGCGTATATTATAGATAGCACATTTTCTTTATGCATTTGTGAATTGAAGGGCTCTTAGGTTCATTCAAAATCTTTGAAGTTGTGAATTCTCCTGCAATAAACACTTCCCAGGGGTCTCCTTATTCTCTACCATGGTGGAGGTGGGTTGAGAAGCAAGGCCGAGCAGGGCTGGGTCAGGCAGGCTAGACTTCAGCCACCACAACAGTGTGCATGAGTGCTATTGCAGCAGGGATCAAGGGCTAGGTCCCAGGAAAGCAACCAAGGAGATGCTGAAGCAGATCCACCAATCCAGAAAGTCTGCTCATGGGGATGGCTGTCTGGGTTGCACACACTGGCTGTCAGGAAGGGGTTTCTCTCTTTTCCCGCCAACCCTGCCCCATGGGTCTCCTGGCACCTGACTGCAAACAGCAGTCCAAACTAGCTAAGCTTACCAGTAGTGGCACTGTAGGCTGGGAGTTTCCCTGCCCCAAATCCCTCCCTAAACCCAAAGCACGGCTTTCCTGTTGGGGGAGGGATGCTCCACAAGTGTGGTGTGGCTTGGACCCACACTGTACACCCTTTTCAGTTCTGTCTACCTGGGCTCCCTCACCCCTCCAGATTAGTTCACAAATCTCACCTCTGTGCCCTGGAACAACATGATCAAATCCTGGTGCTGTAATATCAAGCCTGTATGCCTGTCCCCAAGGTCAATCCCTAGCCATGAGAGGGAGAAGTGTGCAGATCCTGAGTTGCTCAAGTAGGTTTAATGTCCCTCCACTTCCGAGTACGCCCTGAGCTGTTGCAGCAGTCACACAAGCAACACCAGGGAAGCCTGGCAGGCAGGGAGCCCAGCATCTGAGCACCCTGGGTTCACTGTGGAAAGGTCTGAGCCCCACTCTCTGTGGAAGCCTCAGTGTAGGGAATGTGCCAACAGAGGGGAGCAGCCACTCTGAGAGCCCTGGCTCAGTTATCCCTTGGGGCACCCATGTCTCCTGGCAGCAGTGGAGGTGGGGGAAGAAGAAAGAGTCTGAATGGAAGAGAGCCAGCACTCTGGTCCTTTTTTGCCCCTGTCCCTGGAAGGCAGCCTGCCTGCAATGTCCAGGCTCTAGGATCGCACAGTTCTCCTGGGACCCAGAGGCCCCTGTGGCCACCACAGTCAGTGCCAGAGCTAGGATGAAAAATAAATATATTTATGTGTGAACCAGTGACACAAAAACTGAAGGACTGAAGCTCCCTGGGAAGGATGAAGGCACACAATGGGCGGTGAAGCAGTATGGCGCCCACCATTTCACCTTGGGTCTGGGTTGACGATGGCGACACTGAGGGGAGTGGCATCCTGGTGCTTTGTTTTTAAGAACCTTCCAGTTCACTGGCAGCAGTAACTTTTGGGCTTATGAGGGTAGAGAGACTCTCCTGCATCTCAGGGTCTCAAGAGCCTGCTGACTGTCAAAGGTGTCAGGGGTGGAGCAACAAAAACCCCACCTACCATTTCCGTGGGACTCCAAGTTTCTTGGGGATTGATCTCTGCTTAAATCTTGCTGCTTCTTGTTCTGCTCTGCGACTTCTTCCCGTGGAAGGATGCTGGTCCCAATTATGCATGGAATTTCTGGTACTTCCAGCACTTTGCCCTCAGAATTATACCCAAGCTATAATGTTTTCATCAAAACTTTTCTTTTTTTCTGAAATAACCTGGAAACTAATGTCTGTAGTCAGCCACCTTGCCCCAGCCTCTTTCCTTGGATGTATTTATAATTTGTACAACTTGGTAGGTTAAGGCAATCTGTTTTTCCAGCACTTCCAGACAGTTGGCCTCTGATGTGAACATGTTGGAATGCGTAATTGAAGAGGATAAGGCATCCAGAGCAGTCTTTTGTGTCTGGTTGAGATATTAAAAATAGTGAGGTCTTGGTTGTAAAAGTTGGTGTTTTGGACAATTGTTAGACCAACCTTAGATACAATAATATCCAGTAAGAAGAATGTGCACAACATTCCCTAGCACCAGAGTTGATGGGGGAAGAAGCACACGCGTAGACATGGTCATAGCATAGTTCCTGGCCATGTGAACTTGAAGGTAGTTTAGGCTAATAACATTCTCTGCTGTTTCATATTGTGTTCGTTCATAGTTGCCACAAAAGACTTGGCTTCTCAAGAGTCTGCTGATGTCATCTCCCCAAAACTGAATTCTTAAAACTGTGCTTCTGTAATTCACATAAAAGGAAGTGCTTTCATTTGTGGAATAATTTTACTCCTTTGGGGGTTAAAAGGAAGTTTCAGTTCCAAATACTTGCAGGAAATTCAAATATGGCAAACGGGAAACAAGTGAAGCATAGTGAATTCTCCAGATTGATAAGAAAATGAAACTATTTATTTTCCCTTTACTTTACCGTTAAGATCTGTAGTTTGTAGAGGTCTTTAGCCACTAAGATCAGAAGAGTGTCTTCATATACGTTTAAAGTATTCTGGTATAAATTCTGAAATAAAAAAAAGGTGGACAACCAGTTGGCCAACCTCAGATAAAATTTTACTGAATGTCTAAATTCTCCCCACAAACTGTAGGTAAGAAAAAAAGAGAGGTGTATACATTGATGAGACCTCACCCAACACTATATGCTATGAATTGCTTCTCTAGCTCATAGAGAAAGTAGCTGTGTAGCAATGCTGAAGAAATAGAAACCATAGACTCTTCCTACTTCCATCTTTTTCTTCCTATTTATTCCCTTCTTGGAAGCACTTGCCAGGAAACTTCCTGTCCTTGCTAAATTAATTAATCAAAATATCTTTATTCATTTGTTCCAAGAAATCCCCAACAATCCATTAAAATCCCATGGGTTGTAGAATTCATAAGGAGTCCAGGGGCAAACATTAGTGCTAGAAAATACTATTTATCTGTTATATCTACAAACAGGAAGATGCCTACAAAGTTCATGACCTACTGAGACACGTTCTGGAAGACGGCTGTGATGCATAATGATATCTCATTATGATTGAGAGGTGAAAAATCTTACCATCAGGTCCTCAGTCTCCTCTTCATTAGTCCCAATTTCTTTTACACTTTCGAGACTTGGCAAGGTAACTAATATTTTAAAGCATGCCTCCATCATCTTCAATTGAGTTTCAAATTGCAATAAGGGATCCATAAAGCTGTCAAGAAAAAGATATAATTATTACATTGATGAGAAAAGAAATGTAAGATCACTTTAGTGGGTTTTCCTTAGGAATAAGAGAAAATAAGTTTCAGGTTTTTGCTACATGTGACACATAGTTCTTAAATATGCCCTTAAAAATGACAACAATGCTTTAAATGTGAAGGAATTAATTCCTTTAAAAATAGCTCCTATAAACAGTTATTTAAAAGTAAGAATATATTTTCCTATAAACATTATAAGGCAAAGAGGGGTTGCATTCTCAGCCGAGTCCACAGAGCCGTGCTAAACTTTAGACAGCTGAACTATATTACTGTCAAATTTTCTCTAATTACTGAAGACGTATCTTTCGCATTTTAATATTTCTGATATTGTGATCCATCTTCAAATTGATGGCAAATGAAACTTGCCCATCCACAACTGAAAAGTTTATCTGCCTGTACATGCAGTACGGAAAGAAGGAAAGAAATCACATTTGCTGGATTAGGATGGTGGAATTTAGTATAGTTTAAAAATTCTTACCATTATGATTTTTTAAAATATATAACATTTTAAAGATATTCAGTCAGCAAGACGAGAGAACCTCACAGCTTCCCATACCTGGAGTTCATGGACAAGATCATGGACTGGTGACTTAAGAGGCCTGAGTATGCATCACACAGGTTGGCGGCTGTATGCTCCTAAATACCACAGGCAACAAAAAGAAACCGTGATTACAGAAGACTGACGTTCATCACATGATGTGTAGTTCTCCCTATTACAGAGGCTAAAGGGAACAAATCAGACTGGAAAATAAGATCAAGAGTTCACCGAAGTGTTGAGATCAGACGACTATAACTTATACCCACTGTAGTATTTTGGCCTCAATGTTGGCCTTTTACAGCCAACTACTATGGTTATATAATTACCGTTTCCAGATAGCACTTTGAAAGGGATGCTCTTTGTCAGGTGCACTTCTGTGTACTAGCATAACTTAAGGGCGTCTACTCGGTGTGAGTTACTTATAAGCCTTCCAGAAGGGCAATTTAACTCAGGTCTTACTAAAGGACTAAATTCGCATTATAAAATGAGAACCACTTCAGAGCAATATACAGCTGTCTAATATAACTATTTATCCTTTAAAGGTGATAATTAAAGAGATTCCATTAATTAAAAAAAAGAATTTATAATTATTTTTTTCAAGAAATTTGAGACAGAGACTTCAATTAGTCAAAGCAGTCTTAAGAAACAGTAAAGCTGGAGGCATCACACTTCCTGATTTCAAACTATGACACAAAGCTATGGTAATTAAAATGCTGTGGACTAGAATAAAAAGAAACACAGGGACCAATGGCATGGAATAGAGATCCTAGAAACAAATGCATTCATACAGGTCAGCACATCTTTGATAAGAGAGCCCAATGGGTACACAACGGGTAAAGAGTAGTCTCTTCAATAAATGGTGATGGAAAACCTGTATGTCCACATGCAAATAAATGAAACTGGACCCTCATACTATATATAAAAGTTAAGTAAAATTTATTAAAAACTTAAATGGAAGACTTGAAGCTATAAAAATCATAGAAGAAAACATTGCCTTTACACAGATCTTGGCAATTATTTTTTGGATACAGCAGCACAGCACCAAAACCAAAAGTGAACAAATGGGACCAAACTAAAACTCGCTGCACGGCAAAGGAAATAATCGACAGAATGAAAAGGCAGCCTACAGAATGGGGGCAGTGATGGTGTCTGGACTATGCTACGTGTGTAACAGTGTATATATCCCATTAAACCAAAATTTAGTATGATCATCTCTCACCAATGGCAGGTCTTATTTTATAATTTCTACTAGTAAAAATATAATTTCAAATTCACATGGAAAGATATCATCTTTTTTTCTACTTATTTTGATTAAGACCCCCTCCTCCTTTCTGCACTAGGGAAATACAGAGAGATTTTAGGTGGATTAGGGACAAGAAAAAACAATCCAATGATGTGAAAATAAAGGCTAGAAGAACAAAAGAAAGTTAAGATAAAATGGAAGATTTGAGGGTGAGGGACATTTACAAACGTGGATAGTAAACAGCTCCTTGACAAGAATAAGAGATGAATTGCATAATTAGATATAGATACCCAGTTTGATACTGCTCTGAAACAGATTATTCACAGAAGCATTTCCTTGGATTCACTTTTAAAGTATTATACCCTATTTGTTTAATCATTTAAAAAGGTATATGTACTTATGTGATGCAGTACAAAAGGGTAAACAGTAAACAATGTCTCTTTCCTGACCACTTTCTCCCATACCCAGAGTCTACAATTATTACTGGTTTCCTATGCATCCTTCAGCAATACGGGATGTGGCTACAGGAATGTTAATAATACTCTTTTTACTGTAGGAAATGGTTCCATTTTTTTGCTATAACTGCTGCCACTGTGCTCTGTCTGTCTTCTCTGCCAGCTCCCTCATTCCTCCTTTTCCTGCTTGGTAGCTATCTTCTTTATTGACTGTTCTGAGTCCATGAATTTTCCATCTCTATGGTTATTCTGTCTCATTTTTATTGTCCATATTGAGTTCTGTTTATTTAAAATCTTTGACTTCGTAATTTGCTCAAAGGTCTTCCTTGATCTCCAGGGCAGGTAAGATTTTTGGTTTTAGGGTAGACATAGGCCTGGGAAACAACGTAAGATAAGACAAATGGAAGAAGGAAGAGGCACCAATAGAATAGCGCTCAGCAAGGAAGGGAAGCCATGCAGTCAGAGGTGGGGCGAGAGGGGCTGCAGTGTGGTAGGAAGGGATTCCACAGTGATGAGGGACAGAGGGTATGAGTGGGGAGACTGTTACAGAGACCAGTCTGTAGACAGAAGATGAGTGGGAAAAACAGTAGGGTGGATAAAAATTTTCGTCCTTTTGCATTAGTACAGAAGGTCATTTCCAGGGGCACAGGAAAGTGTGCAAGACCTCCAGATGTGGTGACTCACACCTGTAATCCCAGCACTCCGGGAGGCCAAGGCATGTAGATCACTTGAGCACAGGAATTCTAGACCAGCCTGAGCAAGAGTGATATCCTATCTCTACTAAAAATAGACAAAATTAGCCAAACATGGTGGCAGGCATCTGTAGTCTCAGCTACTCTGGAGGCTGAGGTAAGAGGATCCCTTGAGCCTAGGAATGTGAGGTTGCTGTGAACTATGATGATGCCACAGCAATCTACCCAGGGTGACAAAGTGAGACTGTTGCTCAAATTACTCTTTGTTTTTCCTTCTACAGCCTCACATGTACTTGAAACGTTAATTGTAGCATCTTTGTAATGAAGACAGTGAACAGGTTATTTTTTCCAAGAGATTTCAGTTACGTTAATGCTTTTATAAAATATCACTTACCAGGTGGTGCCATCCCATGGTAGACTGCAGAATCTGGAGACTAGTCACTAGCCAGAAAGAAGATGGAGACTAGATGAAAGGGAATGAGTATAACCTCTTATCACTTTATTGACACCTTATCCCCAAACTTGAAGCTAGTATGACTTTGATGGAAAAGCCCAATAAAGACATACACGTACACACAAAAACTACAAATACATTTGTTATGGCTATCACTAGATAACACTTAGCAAACAGATGTAACAGTACATTAAAAAAATAATATGCTATTCCAAACATAGAGAGTTGTTCAAGAAAAGAAAATCCATAATTCAATTTTTAACATTAGTTGCTAAAAAAATAGAAAAGAAAACATACATGAATATTTTTAACTGAGGCTAAAATTTCTGATAAGATTTAAAATCTAATCTTGATAACAATTCTTAACAAAATAGATATATATTTAACTTCTTAAGAAAGCCAGCATCAAGTGCAATAAAGAAATAATTAGAAGAATTCTCAGTAAAGAATATGACAAAGATGATCATTGTTATAATGCTATTTTCATTTCCCATTACTGGAATTGCCATTCAGTATTATTAGAAAATAGAATTGAAGCAGAGAGAGGGAAGGAGGAAGGGAGGTGGGATCTTGGTGTGTGCCACACCTTTTGGGGACAAGACATGATTATAAGAAGGACTTCACCTAACAAATGCAATCAGTGTAACTTGATTTCTTGTACCCTTAATGTGTCTCCAACAATAAAAAAAAAAATAGAATTGAATGCACATATTAAAATTAGAAAAGGAAAGATAATGTTTTTCAAATTATTAACTTCACAGAAAAAAATATGACTGCCTTTTGAATTTTTCTATGCTATCAGAATTATTTAATTAGAATTGGAGTTACTGGTTAACTGAGGTGTTTGGTCAAATTGCCTTACAAAAATCTTGGGGACCTGCTATGTTTTTGTCTGATTGTTTGGAGGAGGTAGCCCTTAGATAATTATTTTTATTTCTTCCATTTTAATTATTCTGTTTGGACGTTTTAAAAAAAATTTAACTTTTTTTAATAATACACTTCTTATTATGGAATAATTTTATATCTACAGAAAAGTCATGAAGACAGTAAGAGTATACTCATATGTCCTGCAACCAGTTTTTCCCCATGGTTATGTAACACCTTCCATTAACAGGGTACATTTTCAAGACTAAGAAATTCACATTGGCACAATTTTATTAACTAAACTGCAAACTGTATCCAGATTTCACTTGTTTTTCCAGTAATATTCTCTTTCTAGTCCAGATTCCAATGCAGATTCTGTGTTTCACTTAGTCCGTCTCCTTAGGCTCCTCTGCTCTCTAACAGTTGAGCGATCTTTCCTTATTTATGAACTGGACAGTTTTGAAGACCGTTGGCTAGGTATTTTGTAGACTGTACCTCACTTTAGGTTTATCTGATTTTTTTTTCAGATAATTAGTTTGGGGATATAGGTTTAGGAAAAAAATATCAGAGAGTGGGCACCCTACTCCTCTGAGCCACAGGCGTTGCCCCAACTACATCTTTATATGAATCTTCCCCCTCCCCTTTCTGCCTTTCTTAGATGAATTTTATTATTCTTTTTTAATAACTTCCTCTCTTAGATATTTGCTTCAATTATTTTTGTTCTTTCTGGTGTATTATTCTAAGAATTAAAGGCTATAAATTTTTCTCCGTTCACCCCTTTGCTGTATACTACAGGGTCTGATATGTATTGTTCTCAATATTCCCTAATTTCTTCTTCAATTCAAGAATTAGTACAGAAAGTTTAGTTGGGAACCGGTAGATTGTTTTTGCTTTTCTGTTTGATAAATTCATTGTTATTTTCTAGTTTTTTGCCTTGTGACCAGAGAATATTTCTACTATTTCTACTTTTTGGAGTTTATACAGAAACTTCTAGCCTAAAATATGGTTGCTTTTGTGACTGTTCTATGGGGGAGGAGGTGTATTCTTTGGTTTTATAGATACAGATTAATAAATGGGTCTCTCTCTTTCTTTTTCTCTGTTTCTCTTTCTCTTACACATACAGACACCGAGACACATACATGCACACCTCTATATCTATCCATTATGTCCTAAAGCCTTACTTGGTTTTTTACTCCTTGTTGACATGCTGGCAGATGGGAATTAAAGTCTTCCACTGCTGACGCTATAAAAGAGTATTATGTATTAGTACATAAACCAGTAACTTTCCTATAGTTTCTCTATCAATTTTGATGCTACTATGATACATAGTATGTATTCTATAAATTTTTATTGCTGTGCATCAACTTGTCACAAAGCTAATGGTTTTATAAAAAAAACCATTTATTGTTTCAATTTCTGTGGGCCAGACGATTCAGTTTCAGCCCAGTTTAGTCTCCGTTCAGGGAATAAAGCTGGAATCGAGGTGACAGCTGGTAGTACTCTTATTTGAGGCACAGGGTCTTTGCCAAGGTCATTTAGGTGATTGGAAAAATTTAGTTGTTTGAAGCTGTTAGATTGAGGGCCCTGTTCTCTTGCTAGATGTGACTGAGGCTGTCGCTCAGATCCTACAAGCTGTCTGCAGTTCTTTGCCACGTAAACATTTCCATAGGACTGCCTCCAACCTGTCTAGACACAGATTTAAAGAGCTAATACAATTAGATCAGGGCCACTCAGATAATCTCCCTTTAACCCAAAGACAAAAGATTAGTGACCATAATAACAGCTATAAAATCCCTTTGCCAGGTATAGAACATAATCATGAGATCGATTTTTCATCCTATTCAGAACTTCAGCCTATACCCTTTCTTAATATTTCAGCTTCAAAGGGAGGGATGTATACAAAGGAACAAGAATAATGGGAGCTCAGCACTACCCTGGGGCTGGAGACTTTGCTCCCAGGGTCCACTTCTGCTGCTGAGTCCGTGGCCCCAGAGTCATCCCCAGGACCCAGGGTTACACCACTGTGGTTCCAATGCTCCTGTCAGGCCTGCAATTCCACCTGTAGGAATCCAGAGCTGCTCCTGGACTCCAAGACAACCATCTCCAAATCTCCACCACTGCCACCAACCAGTGGAACATCTCTGAGGTCTTTTCTTTCATCACTCTCTGCATGAAATGGCCAATCTTACTATATATATATATATATTTTAGTTTAAAAGTATCATATACACAGATACCTAGATTTTTGGTTCCTATAAGTAGTTGACAATGCAGATATTTCATATATCTCCACTACTAGTTCACACCATGGAGTATCAGTGTTGTCTTTACCACTGGAAATAACATCATCATCATGTTTGCATTTAATAAAATGAAATAGAGAATTCTAGAGACCCCAGAACTAATTCAGGAAACTCATTATTTTGTTCCTCTAGAACTACTGTTGGCACCAAAATATATGTTAGTCAGTATTAGAGAAAAAGTACCAATACATCTCTCTCTATGTGGATAGATATAGATATAAATATAGCCATAGATATACAGAGACATTTCTTATAAGGTATTGGCTCATGCAATCATGGAGGCTGAGAAGTCCCACCAACTGCTGTCAGCAAGCTGGAGACTCAGGAAAGTAGTTTAAAATCCACCTTGACTGGAAGGAGGAATGGCTAGATGTGCCATTATAAACTGATTCATGGGCTCTGGCCAATGGTTTGCTTGCATGGTCAGGGACTTGGAAAGAACACGATCGGAAAGTTGGTGTTAAGGAAATCTGAGGAAGAGATATGTGGATAGATCTCTCTGACCAAAAAGCATGAAGTATTTGTGTCCTATGAGAATGTTCACCAAGGGGTGACCCCATCAGAGGATTTTAACAATCAAGTGAACAGAAAGATCCATTCTGTAATTACTAGTCGGACTTTTTCTCCTTTTTCTCCTGTCACCACCTAACAAGCTTCTGAACAAACTGATCATGTGGCAACACAGATTTTCATTCATCAAGGATGATCTGGCTATGGCCAGTACTGAATGCTCAGTGTGCCAGCAGCAGAGACTAAAATAGAGTCTTTGATTTAGCCCCAGGGTGATGAGCCAGTTACCTGATGACTGACTGATTGCATCACACTGTTTTTGTCCTGGAAAGGACAGTATTTTGTTCTCACAGGAGCAGATACTTTGGGTATGGATTTCCTGTTTCTTTTCTTTTTGATGGTTTTTATTATTTTGGGGTTTTTAGATTTGCTTTTCTTGCATATAATGCTTTTGCCCAAACTATCATCTATGGCTGCACCCGTAGCTCAGTGGGGAGGACACTGGCCATATACACTGAGGCTGGTGGGTTCAAACCCAGCCCAGGCCAACTGAAACAACAATAACAACTGCAACAACAACAACAAATAGCCAGCATTGTGGTAAGTGCCTACTTGGGAGGCTGAGGCAAGAGAATTCCTTAAGCCCAAGAGTTTGGGATTGCTATGAGCTGTGATGCCATGGTACTCTACCCAGGGCAAAAGCTTGACACTCTGTTTCAAAAAAAAAAAAAAAAGTATCATCTATGGACTTACAGAATGCTTTATCCACCATTATAATACTCCACACAGAATTGCTTCTGATCAAAGAACTTACTTCCTAACAAAATAAGTGGGCCAATGGGCCCATAAACATGGGATTCAATGGTTTTGTGTTCTCTACTATCCTGAAGCCACTCTTTTGATGAAATGGTAGAATGAGTTTTTTTCTTTTTTTCATTTTTTAAAAATTAAAAAAATAATAATAAAAATAGGGTCTCATTCTGTCACCCAGGCTGGAGTGCAATGGTATGAGCATAACTCATACCTGGGATCAAGTGAAGATCTTTCTGCCTCACCCTCCTTAGTAGGTATGACTACTATTAGTAGGTTGCTACTACTAATAGCAACACCACACTTTGCTATTGTTTTGTTTTGTTTTGTCTGTCCTTCCTTTCTTTCCTTTCCTTTCTTTCCTGACAGTCTCAAGCTGTTGCCCTGGGTAGAGTACTGTGGCATCACAGCTCACAACAACTTCTTACTCCTAGGCTTAAGCAATTTCTCTTGCCTCAGTCTCTCAAGTATCTGGGACTACAGGTGCCCACCACAACACCTGGTTATTGTTTTTTATTTTTTGGTTGTAAGTTATCATTGTTGTTTAGCAGGCCCAGGCTAGATTTGAACCCTCCAGCTCTGGTGTATGTGGCTGGCACCTTTAGCCTTTTTTTTTCCTTTTTCTTTTAGCTTTGGTAGAGTCTATGTTGCTTAGATTGGTCTTGCACTCCTGGCTTCAAGCAATCCTCCCACCTCAGCCTCCAGAATGACCTTTTGAAGACTCAATTACAGTACCAGCTGGGTTGCAATACCTTGATGGGCAATTTATGTTGCTGTTTTTTCTGTAGCCAGGACTCAGGGGGTACCCAGGGGTCAAGGTGTGAAATGGAAGTGACACCACCCACTGTTATCCTTAGTGACAACCACTTTCCTGTTCCTTCAACTATATGCTCTATTGGCTTAGTGGTCTTAGTTCCATAGAGAGAATGTTTCCATGAGGAGTTACAACAATGATTTTGTTGAATGGGAAGTTGATGCCACTGCTCCTTATGCATCTGAGTCAATGGGCTAATGAGAGAGTTATGATGCTGGGTGCACTGACTGATTCAGATTACCAAAGAGAAATAGGATGAGTACTTCACAATGGAGGTAAGGAAGAGTATGTCTGGGACATGGGAGATTCTTTAGGCATAAGATTTGGAACATCCCTTTGTATTACTATGCCCTATGAGTAAGACCTAATCCAGAAAGGACTAGTAATGGCCCAGACTTTTCAGGAACTGAGTTTGGGTCATTTTGCCAGATAGAACTATAGCCAGCAGAGGTGCTTGCTGAAGGCAAAGGAACTACTGAATTAGTACTGGAGGTAGTTAAAAATACCAATTACTATGCCATGATCAGTGCAGAAATAAAGACTGTAATTGTTTGGAGTATTTCTTCCTAAGTTTATTATGAATACACTTGTGTGTGTTTATATATCAAATATCTTTGTTTTCTTTCTTCTTGTATTACCTTATCATGCAATATAGAATTTATTGATTGCATATCATAGTATACAAGTACTACTAACTTTACATCATAGTATTTAAGTTATGGGATGTCAAGGAAGAGAGTAAATATCATTCAAAGATTTCATTTTTTCTTCTGGGAAGTGTTCAGTGCCTTTTCAGTTGTATGCAGGATAGATAGATCTGTCAAGTTAGGTGAAATCATGTTATTATCTTTATTTGTAGATTAAGTTTGGTTTAAGGAGATATGTAAGGGTGCCAAATTGACAACAGGTAGACTTGTGATGGTTAGTTAATGTTATGTGTTGAGTTACTGGGCCATGGGATGCTCAGATATCTGATAAATATTATTTCCAAATATGGCTGCCAGGGTGTTTCCAGAGATTAAAATTTAAATTTGTGGTCTGCATGAAGCAGATGGCCTTCCCAAATGTGAGTGGGCATCTTTTCATCTATTGAGGGCCTGAATAGGGCAAAAAGGCAGAATGTTCAGTTTTCTTTCTCCCTGACTGCTTGAGCTGGGACACTGATCTACTACCCTAAGTCCTTCTGGTTCTCACATCTTCAAAACAGGGCTGGATGCCCATCAATCCACGAATGGATTAATAAATTGTGGCATATGTACACCATGGACTATTATGCAGCCTTTAAGAAAGATGGAGACTTTACCTTTTTCATGTTTACATGGATGGAGCTGGAACATCTTTTTCCTAGCAAAGTATCTCAAGAATGGAAGAAAAAGTGTTCAATGTACTCAGCCCTACTATGAAACTAATTTATAGATTTCTGAAAGCTATAACCCAACTATAGCCCAAGAATATGGGGAAGGGGGAGAAGGAGGGAAGGGGAGGGGGGAGGAGGGGTGAAGGGAGGGCAATTGGTGGGACCACATCTACAGTGCATCTTACACAGGTACATGTGGAATTTACTAAATGTAGAATACAGGTGTCTTAACACAATAACTGGGAAAATGCCATGAAGGTTATGTTGACCAGTTGGATGAAAATGTTTCAAATTGTATATGAAGCCAGCACACTGTACCCTGTGATTGCATTAATGTACACAGCTATGATTTAATAATAATAATAAAAACAGGGCTAGACTCTAAATCATCAACTCTCTATCTCCAAGGCTTTCAAATTGCACCACTGAATTTTCCAGCTTATGGAAAAAACAGAATATGGTTCTGTTTCAGCCTCTATAATTGTGTGAGCCACCATCTTATAATAAATCTGGTTTTCTGAACCCTACTGATGAGAGAGCACCTACTAATAAGATATGAAGTTAGGAGATTAGTTAACAAAGGTGAATTCTTCCAATTGGCACATTTGGTAAGATTTTTAGATGAGGGCCATGATCATATAATTTTTAAAAGGAGGAGGGAGAGGGATGGGTGTTTTCTCACTGAATGGGTGCAATGTAAGGATATGTATGTGGTGCACCTCTCGGATGCAGGCCACAGCTACAAGAGGAATTACGTGTAACAGATGCAAACCTTGTAACCTAGTTGTTTGTATCCTCACATTAATCTGAAATTTTAAAAAACAGAGAAAAAAGGAAGATGAGCAAAAAAGTATCTATAGTTTTTTCTCTTAACAGAACAAAAAAACTGAGACAATTAGGAGCAAGAAGAGGATACTCACTTACTTGTCACTTCTCTGTAATCACTGATGGGACAAGGTGGTGAAAAGAAACTCTAGTATGCCACCTCTGAATCAAAGGTAAGATATTTTGGATGGTTATAAAACAAGGGAATAATTGGAAATGTTGTCACTTGTCATGGAAACCATATGTTTCAAAGATTCCATTCTGGAATGAAAATGGTACCTGGCTAGAATGTACTGCATGCCCATGTTTCTGCTAATCCTCACCTGTCGCTATTGGGAGGGGAGAGTTTCTGGTCACCAGCGCTGAAAGGTGGTTCTGCAAGCCAAAAGCACAATAGAATGTGGACAAAAGATATGAATAAAAAATTCACAGAAGAGAAAACTGAATAGTCAATACATACATAAAAAATGTTAGTCTCAGTTGAAATCATAAAAATACAAACCAATAAAATACTGTTTCCCAGCTCCTGGGTTAAAAAAGAACTAAAAAACAAGTAAAAATAAAAATGGGATGATATCAAATATTGGCAAGGATAAAAAGAAACTTGAACCTTAGCACACTGCGGATGGAATTAAAAATGAACACAACTGGCATATAGAGCAATTCATCAATTTCTAGCGAAATTGAAAACTTACAACCCCAAATTTCCAATTTCAGGTTTATAGAATATAGAACCATTTATACAATTGGTATACCAGAGATGGAGAAGTTGGGGAAAGGATGTTCACTGCAGCATTCTTTTTATAATAGATTCATCAAGATGTAACTCATATATCATAAAATTCATCATTTTAAAGCATATGCACATTAAGTTGGGTTTTTTGTATTAATCTGGTTGACTTTATTCCCAATCTTATTTTTTTGTTTCAAATTAATATGAGGGTATAATTTTTTTATAGTGCTATGATTTATTATTATTATTTGCAGTTTTTGGCCTGGGCTGGGTTTGAACTTGCCACCTCTGGCATATGGGGCCAGCACCTTACTCCTTTGAGCCACAGGCACCACCCCTGAGGTTATAAATTTTTAGGTTACATTGTTCTCACTTCCAAGGTACAGTTCAAGTTGTAGAAGAGCTCTTCACCCAGGGAGCGTGCAGAACACACTAGCGTTGTGCACATTAGTTAAGATCCTGCCAATTGCCTTCTCCCTCCCCCATCTTTCTTCACCCCTCCCTCTTGCTAGACTATATTTGTGTTTTCTCAGGTGTGTGTGCATATAATTGTTTACATATTGTTTCATATTAATATTGAGTGCATGGGATGTATTCTTTTTTTCCATTCTTGAGATATTTTACTAAGAAGGATGTGTTTCAACTCCATCTAGGTAAACATAAATGATGTAAAGTCTCCATCTTTTCTTATGACTGAATAGTATTCCATGGCACACATATGACACAGTTTGTTAATCCATTCCTAGGTTGATGGGCATTCATGAATCAACAAAAAAGAGCAAATAACCCCATTTCTAAATGGGCAAGAGACTTGAACAGAAAATTCCCTGAAGATGACAGACAAATGCCCACAAACACAGGAAAAAATGCTTATTGTTTTAGTCATCAGAGAAATACAAATCAAAACCACTCTAAGATATCACCTAACTCCAATAAGATTAGCTCATATCATGAAGTCTCAAATCTGCAGATGCTGGTGTGGATGTGGAGAGAAGGGAACACTTCTACACTGCTGGTAGGATTGCAAACTAATACAACCTCTATGGAAAGAAGAATGGAGAATTCTCAAAGAACTAAAAGTCGACCTTCCATTTGATCCTGCAATCCCATTATTAGGTATCTACACAGAAGAACAAAAATAATTTTACCATAAAGATATTTGTACCAGAATTTTTATTGCAGCTCAATTCATAAGTTGTTTTTTAATATTTTTACAGAGGTATACAACTTTAGCCCTACTTCATATTAGTACATTTTCAACAACTCCCCACAAACCCCTATACCCACTAGCAATCACTGCCCTTTGTCTCCTCTGTCTCCTAACTCCCCTGTAACACCTGGCAACCATCAGTCTATTTTCTGTCTTCATGGATTTTGCTATTCTGGACACATTGTGTACATGGAATCATATAATATATGACCTTTTTGATTAGGTTCTTTGGCTTTTTATTGTTGAGTTGTAAATTATGTTCTATATATTCTAGGTGTTAGTCCCTTATCAGATAGATAGATTTCAAATGTTTTCTCCTATTTTATGGGTTATCTTCCGATTTTATTTTATCATTTTTTTTCTCTTGCTGTTTGTGCTTTTGGTATCATAACTAAGAAGTCATTGCCTAATCTGACTGCACAGAAATTTTTTTTTATTAGATCATAATTGTGTACATTAATTCTCTCATAGGATACAGTGTGTTACTTCTATATGCAGTTTGGAAAACTCTCATCCAGGTGGCCAACATAGCCATCATGTCTTTCTCATAATTGTTATGCTAAGACATTTATATTCAACTTTTAGACAAATTCACCTGTACCCAAATAGAATAAACTATAGGCATGATCCCCACAATATCATTCTCTTCACCCACCCTCCCCCTCCCCTCCCCCC
>NW_003852411.1:21744202-21748618 GCF_000181295.1 Otolemur garnettii
TGAACAGGAGCTTCTGTCAGAGACTGGTGCCTGTCGGCCATCTTGACCACTCCTCCCGGAATTCTGCACAGAAATTTAAACCTGTTTCTTCTAAGAGTTTTGTGGATTTATGTCTTTCATTTAAGTCTTTGATCCATTTTGAGTTAATTTTAATAGATGGTAGGAAGTAGAGGTCTAACTTAATTTTTTATAAATAGCAGTTATTAAAGATACTATTCTTTTCCCTATTAAATTGTCTTCACATTTCTATAAAAAATAAATTAACTAAAATGATGCAGGTTAATTTCTGAACTCAATTCAATCCCATAGATTTATGATATATGTCTATCCTATGGCACTATCACACTGTTTTGATTATTGTTGCTTTGTTGTAAATTTTGAAGTCAAGAAGTTTAAGTCCTCCAACTTTTTTTCTCCTTTCTCAAGATTGTCTGAGCTGTCCTTAGTCCCTTGAATTTCTACATACATGTTAGGGTCAGTGTATCAATTCCTACAATAAATGCAGGTAGGATTTTCATAGGGACTGTCTCAAATCTATAGATTAATTTAGAGAATACTGCCATCTTAATGATGTTAAGTTCTGAGCCATGAAAATGGGGTGTCTTTCCATTTGTTTAGGTTTTCTTTAATATATTTCAACATTGTTTTGTTTTTGTGTACAAGTTGTGCACCTTTTGTTAAATTTATACCAAATAATTTATTATTTCTAGTGTGATTCTGAAGAAATTTTGTCTTAATTCCAGTTTTGGAATTTCATTGCTAGTGTATAGAAATACAATTGATTTTTGTATGTTGATACTGTATTCTGAATAGTATTCCATGGCACAGATGTGACACAGTTTGTTAATCCATTCCTAGGTTGATGGGCATTTATTAATCAACAAAAAAGATCAAATAACACCATTTCTAAATGGGCAAGAAACTTGAACAGAAACTTCTCTGACCTTGCTGAACTTATTAGTTCCAATATTTTTGTTGTGGTGGTAGTTTTATTTTATGAATGCAATAACTTTCATGAATTAATTCTGTAGATTTTATGTTATTTCTCATGTGTGGCCATTGAATTTTCTGCTCAGTTAGCTTAGTGGTCAGATAATGATGAGACAGAGAGTTCCATGAAGGCTTTAAACCAATAAGTTTTCCAGTCTTTGCCAAAAGTAAATTCTAATGAGCAACACAGTGAGACTATGTCTCGAAAACAAAAAACAAAACAAAACTTTTTCTAATGATAAATAAATTGTAATGGACTAACATTATATGTCTAAACATGAATAGCTATCAAAAACCAAAAAAATTAAAGAGTGCTATATCTATAGTACAATGTATTTATCTAAGTAAAATACACATGGAGTAATATTTTTGTTGGGTGTAAAATAATATTTTTGATATAGAGTAAATTATCTTTTTAAATAGGATGGGAGCATTTCTTTCTTTTATTAAAGAAAATCTGGACATATGAGTGTTTGCTATGTTATTTTCTGTGATTTTTTGAATTTAAAATTTACAAAAAAGTCTTAATGAATTGAATCCCTCTGCTCTCTGGGAATTCCTCTGGCTCCTTCCAGTGTTTTATTATCTATGGGTGGAGAGAAAACAGAGGACAAGAATAAGATAAATCACTGCTGAACCACAGTCAAGTCTGTTATATAATGATTTTGAAATGGCTTTCAAATTTGGAATGGTAAATTCTGGTTTTCATTTTGTTTTTAAATAATCACAAGTTCAAACCAGACAGAAAAATATGAATCATTGGCTTCTTACTGTCTAAAGATCTTCATAGTGTGTCTCTGCTCAGGCCAGAGAATGAAAACTTTGACATTGCTTTTCTGCTTTTCCCCTCAGTGTTGGTTTATGACACCTCCATAGTTGCCAAAGAAGAGAAGGAAGCTGCTTTGTAATCATAACCTCTTGGAAGAAAGTACCACCCCTCTACCTTACTGCAACCTCAAACTCAGGGGCTCCAGTGCTTTTCCTTTCTCAGCCTCCCAAGTAGCTGGAACTACAGACATGTGCCACTGTACTTGGCTATTGTTTTTGGATATTCTATCAATAAAGTAGGACTACCAATATCAGTTCTGTTTTACAAGTAGGAAGTGGGAGAATCCGAATAGCCATAATACAAAGGCTTTTTTCTCATAAGACTGTTTGACTCTGGCAAAGATGAAAAACCTTGTCCCGTTAACCAGCTCTTCTCAACGCCAAAGTGTTCTCATTGCAACATGGAGCCACTAGATGTCACTGAAGATAAAACTTGCAGGCATCATAGTAAAGTTTACGACTAGGGGAGCAGAAAGGGATTCATAGTGCTAATAGGGAGAAAACCAAAATGGTCTCCCTTACATGACACAGTGGAAGGTGGCATCTCTCTAGCATGGTACCCCCAGGTGATGGTTTCAGGCTCCCTGTGCCTGTTTGTGTAGTGTGTGGAGTCAGTTAGGTTGGAATCTGCCTTTGACAGAAATGTAGCTGTGGCAATGATCAATGAGCTTGATCAATGACATAATTGGATCATGATGATGTTTTCCTAATTTGAAGGTAAAAGGCAAATGGGGAGAATGACTTAGTTTAAAATTACTCTCTCATACGTTTTGCTGAAGTCTTTGGTGCTGATTAGTGACAAAATAAGTGAGCAAGGATCAAGCATTATTCCTGGAAAAAAATTTAAAAAGAGCCAATCATACATAGATACATGAGTTATTTTTGCAGAGTCACAGTTACATGGCTGTGATTTTATATTACACGTGTATGGTGTTATACATTTGTTTAAACATTATTTTTGAATCTTATGATAAAATACATTGTGATATTCTTTCATGGTGAATCTCAAGAGTACAGGTGAGGAACTTGAGAGGCATCACTCTGGACTCAGCAATGGGCACCTGCGGGAGCAGAAAGGCAGCAGGAGGAGCTGGAGAAGGAAGGAGGAAAATGGGATGCTGCCGAGGCAAGAGGATTGCTTGAAGCCAGGAGTTCAAGACCAGCCTGGGCAACATAGTGATGCCCCATCGCTTCAAAAAAATAAAAACAATGGCCACGCGTGGTGGCACGTGACTGTAGTTTTAGCTACTTGGGAGGCTGAGGAAGGAAGAGCACTTGAGCCCAAGAGTTTGAGGCTGTAATAAGGAATTATTGTGCCACTTCACTTTAGCCTGGATGACAGAGCAAGACTCTGTCTCTAAACAAACAAAATAAATAAATTAAAAACAAAAAATTTAAATGGGGCTTGGTCAAGCATCTAGAGATTTCTTCCCAAAGCATTTAAGAGAATGAAAACACCAAATAATACTTTGATGCAATTATGAAGTATATAAATTTGGTGATTAGTGAAAAGAAGAAATAGAATTCCTGCCCTCATAGAGTTTACCTTCTAGTTTGGGAATACAAATAAGAAACAAGGAGCTAAATACAAACTGTAGTATGTCAGATGGTTGTAAGTGCCACAAAGAAGAATAAAGTAGAGAAGAGAGCTGATATCTGGGGTGTAAGGAATTTGCATTTTTTTTCAATTTTTATTTATTTATTGTTTGGGATTCATTGAGGGTACAAAGAATTGAGTTTGCATTTTTAAATAATGTAGACAAGAGTTGATTCAATAATATGATGACATTTAAGTAAAAGCTAAAGGGAATGAGGGCAAGAGCCATGGCTATAGCTGGTGGAAGGACATTTCAGGTATAGGAAACAGGAGGTATAAAGACTCAGAGGCCAGAGTATTCTTGAACTTTTCACAGTGTATCAAATAGACTACTGTACTTGGACAAAAAGAGTGAAGTATTAAGAGAGGAGGAGAGAGGGGAGACTCATAGCATATTATGGGCACCTCAGTGTTACTATGCATTTGAAAGGGAAGCCACTGGGGGCTTCAGGCAGAGGAAGGACATGATCTTATATGTTATCCTGTCCTTGTCCTGAGAATAGTCTGAACTGGCTTACTACATAGGCCAGTTAAGAGGGGATTATAATAATTCAGACAAGAGATGATGATACTGGATTAGAGTGGAAACAGTACAGATGGGAAGAATGGGCAGATTCTAACTCAGTTTTGAAAGTAAGGGTTTCTGTATTAGCTGACAGATCAAATGTGGAGGTGTAAGAGAAAGAGAGGTTATAAGAAAATAGGATGGATATTCCATTCTGTAAGACAGAGAAGCCTGGGTGGGGAACAAAAACCATGGAGAAAATAAGTTTTATTTTTATATGCTAAGTATACAGGTGTCCTTGTAAAGATGTTGGAATGTAGAAATTAGTGTATGATACACTGTGCATCACAAGACCCTAAAGAATATATAGATTAATCCATAAACAATGCAGGCAAACTTAGTTATTGGGGGGAGGGATCAGTTTAAAGCTTAAACTCATATAGTATACCAAAAGAAATTCAAGTTGGGAGCAGTGCCTGTGGCTCAGCGGGTAGGG
>NW_003852411.1:21748896-21755020 GCF_000181295.1 Otolemur garnettii
TTTTTTTTAATTAAAAAGTAAAACTGCTAAAAATAAGAGTACTTTTCTAATCTCTAAATGGTCAGACTCTTTCTGAATATAAAGATAATGGAAAAATCAAAAAGGAAAAAAAATAGTAGATTTATGTACACACAAATTTGAAATACCATGAAAAACATAAATGTGAATAAGAAACTGGGAGAAAATACACAATAGATATGACAGAGTCATTAGTCTTACCTAAGGGCCCTTATGAATTAATAACATAAAAGACTAATATCCAATATGAAAATGTTAAAATCATGAAGATAAAATTTACAGAAAAAGGAAAGGCCCTTAAATATATTTTAAAATGTTCAACCTGACCAGTAATGAAAATGATGAGAATCAAATAAAAGCACCCCCAGTATTTTTGTGCTTCTTACGATGTTAAGTTCACAGTGGCCCAGAAGGAAAGCGCTGTGTGGGGTTTCATTTTGGCTTTACCTTGTAGATACATGTTTCCTCCTTCCTGACACATCATTTGGAAATACAGATCAAAAGTCCTGGACGAGTTCATGGCCCATGACACAAGAATTACTCTTCTAGAAATCTAAGAGATGGAGATCCATTCAAAGTTTGTTTACAAAGACGGTTGTCACAGTATTATTTATACTGTGAAACACAGGAATAAGGAAAATATTGACAAAAGAAAAAGAATTACCTCACTAATGAGGTGTGCTTAAAGTTAAATACTATGATGCAGGTATTAAAACTATGTTTTGGAAATGTTTTGTCCTATTCTTCTTTGTGTGGTTATAACAAACGACATGAGATTGGATAGTTTATAGAGAAGAGAAATTTATTTTCTCACCATTCTGGAGGCTGAGTAGTCCAAGATCAAGGCACTGATGTCCAGTGTCTGGTGAGGGCCTTCTTGCTGTATCCTCACAGGGTGGAGGGGAGAAGGGCAAAAAAAGAATGGACTCCCTCCAACAAGCACCTTTATAATGGCATCGGTCTATTGTGACCTAAACACTTCCCAATACTATAGCACTGGACGTTAAGTTTCCAACACAAGAATTCTAGGTGGTATATCTGGACCACGGCATTCTACCCTTGGTTTCCGAATTTCATGTTCTTCTCCTATGTAAGATATATTCATTCCTCAATAGACCTCCAAATCTAAAATCATTCTAATATCAACTCAAAAGTCTAACATCCAGAGTTTCATTTAAATTGGTTATAGGTGAGGGTTATTAAAACCCTGTTAATACTGGGGCAAATTTCCTTCAAGTTGTGAGCATATGAAATGAAATAAATTGTCCCAGCTACTTTGGAGGCTGAGGCAAGAAAATCACTTGAGCCCAAGAGTTAGAAGTTGCTGTGAGCAATGACTTCAGAGCACTCTACTGGGGTACCCTGGAGACTCTGTCTCAAAAATACAAAAACAAAAACAAAAAAAACCCCCAAATTATTTACTTCCAAAATATGATGGTGAGACAGGCACAGGATAGATATTTCCATTTTTGGAGAAATAGGCAAGAAGAAAAGGGCAACCGGTCCCAAGTTAAAGTCTGAAATACAACAGGGAGAACAACCTTAAATCTTAAGGCTGAAAAATAATCTCCTTTGATTTGTTGGCCTGGGGCAGGGATGGGGCCCCACGGGCCCTGGGTAGCCCTGCTGTCACAGCTTTTCAGGTGTAGCCCCGCCACAGTTCTCAGTGACTGTTCTCAGTGGCTGTAGTAGGTGCCTGTGGCTCTCCCAGTTGGCTTTGCACAGTGTTTGTGCTAAAGTTATAGGGTCTTGATGGTGGCCCTCCCCCTTGGCTCCACTAAGCATTGTCCTGGTAAGAATTCCCTGTAGCAGCTCTGCCCCTGCCACACGTCTCTGGGCCTGGGGTTTGTCTGACACAGCTCTTGAAATCTACGAGAAGGAAGCCAGTCATGTCTCCAAAGGTCTTCTATGCCATGTGTCTGCAGAATTAGCACCATGTGTTTGCATAAAAGCTTCCCTCTTGTGTTCTCCAGAACAGTGGCCCAAGCTGCAACTGGGCCTGCTTGGAGCCACAGCTGAGTGAGCTGAAGAGAACTGTGCTAGAATGTGGGAAGCAAAGACCCATGGTGGCCCCAAACCACTATCCTGAAGGGTGCCCTGGGCCCATCCTCCCAAACCACTGTTCTCACAAGGCCCTAGCTATGTGGGTTTATAATGGGGGCGGAGGGGAGGCAACCTTGAAGGCATCTGAAATGTCTCCAGGGTCCTTCGGTCATTGTGTTGAGGAATAGCAGCGGGCTTCCTTCTGTCCATACTATTCTCCTTATGAAATTGTCATTTGGCCACATTTTTTGTTTTCTCTTATAAATAATGTGCTTTATTCTATTCATGGCCAGGTGGAGAATTTTACAAATCTTTACATTCTGCATCTCATTTTCTTATAAGTCCCATCTTTAAACCATTTCTTTCTTTTTTGCATTTTACTATAGCAGCTGGGAGAAGCCAAGCAGCCTCCTGAATGCTTTGCTGCTTAGAGATTTCTTCTGTCAAGTATCCTAGTTCATTGCCCATAAGTTCTGCTCTCCACATAGTTGTAGGGATATAATTTAGGGAAATTCATTGCCACATTGTAACAAGGATGGTTTTTCCCCCAGTTTCCAATGCCTTCTTCGTCATTTTTGAGACCTCATCAGAATAATCTTCACCGTCCATATTTCTAACGACATTCTATTCACAACTATTATGTAAGGTTCAGGCTTTCCCTACTTCTCTCCTCCGTCCTCTTCTGAGCTCTCAGCAGAATCACCCTTAATGGTCTGTTTATGGCAATCTAGACTTTTTCCATCATACACCAATCTACAGCCACTTCCACATTTTTAGGTATTTGTGATAGCAACAAAACACTCCTGTTATCAACTTCTGTCTTAGTCTGTTTGTGCTGCCATAACAAAATACCACGCACTGGGTAGTTTAGAAAGACCAGAAATTCATTTCTTACAGTTCTAGGGGTGAGAAAGTTCAAGATCAAGGCCCTGGTAAGTTGGTAAGTTCATTGTCTGCTATAGATTCAGTCTCTTTTTTCAAGTTGGCACCTTGTTATTGCATCCTCTGAAGGGGAGGAATGCTGGGTCTTCACATGGCTGAGGGAGAAGGGCCAAAGGAGACAAATTCCCTCTGTTAAGTGCAGAGCCCTTATGACCTAAATTATGTACCCAAGGCCCCTTCTGTCAACACTGTTACTTTGGGGATTAATTTTCCAACACATGAATTTGGGGGAACACTATAGCAATTTTCAAGGATGGGAGTATCTCTAATCTTGGAACTTTTACTTAATAAAATCATAATATAAAATTATGTCCATGATGAATCTAATTATATAAACATTAAAGAAAAATATGCAACAAAAATAGCTCCCTTGATTAAAAAAAGTGATACTTAATGCTCATAATTTGGAACATATAGGAAAGTAAGAATGAGACAATAGAAATAACCCACAACTCAGGAATACAAAGGAGGCCATCCTAGCCCATCAAGCTGCCAGCCAGCCCAGACATAAAAAACCTCCCAGGAAACCCATGTATTAACAACAAACAGGGTCCAGCCTCCTGTCACTGTCAGCCAATATATGGAGACAGGGATAGTCCATCAAACTTTGTCAGAAGGCAATTCTGGAGAACAGTGAAATAGCCTCTCTAAGACTGTTCTGTTCATCTACTTCCAAAACTACAGTTTTATACATAATAGTTCACAGTAAAGACCACAGTAACCCTTATTTAAAATTATTTTAAATCTATTAGAACATTTTCAATTCAAAAGTTAATTCCTAAACTATTCAAGATGAGCATCTGTAGGGTGGGAGCTAAATTTACAAAACCGTTAGGGCCTACAGGTCACTTAGGACCTGAAACACCCAGACCAGCTGTGTCCTGTTCACCCTAACCTGACAGACTCCAACTTATTCTCGATAAATGTGCTTTCACATGGACTATCAAGAAATAATGATTCTTGTTGTTTTAAGCTACTAGATTTTGGTGGCATTTGTATACCACAAAAGCTTATTGATACACTTCATTATCAAACTCCAGGGAGCAATTTTTTTTTCCATTATCACAATGTCTGGGAAAGGAAGAGTTTGACTTTCAGTAAGAGGAATGATGATATTAGTGAATCAGCAGGCAAAGAGCACAATCTTGTCTCATTACCTGCATTTTAATCTCCAGAAAAGCAAGCTTTGTCAGGGATGGAAGCTTCTTCTGGCGTCTTCATGTTGACTTAGAGTAGTAAACTAATCCCATGTGGGCTCTGTGAAAAGCTGCTCGGGGAAGCCTAGTGAAAACTTAAGTACTTTGTTAGTGCTGCCTCCCTCCCTTGGTGCCATCAGCTATTCCTGTAAGACTCCTGGTGCCCTCTGGTTTCCATAATGGGAAGAAAGATGAAGTCTTCATTAATTAAATTAGTGAAGTCACATTTAGGTTGGAGGAAAGCACCTATCGAATATTTTTTGTCACATGCCTGAAATGGAAAGACAGGATGTTCCACTGGCATTTGAGTGTTGGAAAAACAGATTGCCATTTCTTGGTGTCCCATTCCAATTATCTCCTAAGGACCTTGAGTGGAAAATTTTTCCTTCCTTCATTTTATAACCTTTTGTATATTTCCAGGGAAATCCAATCCTTGTATTTCTGGTTCGTTTATACGTAATTCATCACGGTGTTTTTCAAGAACTGTTTCTAGTGGGGCTTCAAAACATGAGTCCATTTCCTGGGGAAATGAGCTCTGAGTCCTGCCTATCCCAAATAGACACACAGTAAGAGAAAGTGTCATTCGCCAGGAAAAGTTATTGAAATGCAGAAAATAAGATACACGTAGAAAGTGAGACTCACCTGGATAATTTGCTTTGATATTCTTCATACTCAATGAACTAAACTTAGGAAACCAGGACGTCCTGGGGACGCTATAGGGAAGTCATGATTCATGAAAGGGAGCTGGTTTCATTTTTTGTTTTTTAGACAGAGTCTCACTATGTTGCCTTTAGTAGAGTGCCATGGTGTCACAGCTCACAGCAACCTCAAACTCTTGGGCTTTAGCGATTCTCTTGCCTCAGCCTCCCAAGTAGCTGGGACCACAGGCATCCGCCATGATGCCCGGCTAGTTGTCATTGTTTAGTTGGCCAGGGCTGGGCTCGAACCCACCAGCCCCCATGCATGTGGCACCCTAACCTCTGAGCTATGGGTGCCAAGCCGGTTTCATTAAATCTTGAGGGATTTACTCTGCTTAAAACAAGAAAACTGATATATGAGAGTCAGGTTCATAAACCAAAAAAAAA
Source organism: Otolemur garnettii (assembly GCF_000181295.1). Taxonomy (NCBI): domain Eukaryota; kingdom Metazoa; phylum Chordata; class Mammalia; order Primates; family Galagidae; genus Otolemur; species Otolemur garnettii. The sequence continues at coordinate 21,754,181 of NW_003852411.1, forward strand.
AAAAAAAAAAGAAAGAAAGAAAAAAGAAAAAAAACAGGTATATGACAATCAAATTCATAAACCAAAGTGAGTAAAAAAAATTAGAAGGTATAAGAATATCATATGATAGATGGCATAATATGTAGGTATTAAATTATTCTCCAAGAATTTTTGAAGACATAAGAAAAGTGCTTAGATAATACTAAGATACATGTATATTGTCTATATATAGAAATAGAAAATAAGAACAAAAACAGAGTGAAAGAACATCAGCAATGACTTTGGTCGGGAAGTGGTGGAAAAGAGGAAGAAGAGAGAATGATCTCTCCAGGTGACTCTAGTTCCCATGTCCATCTGATGGTTCTGAGGGCCAGGAGACTTCCAAGTCTACATTGGCCATGAGATTAAAATGGTAATGCTTTGTGTTTGCTCTTGTATATTAGTATGAGATAGAAAATAAATCTTTAGGTGAAGGCAATAATTAGAAAAATTATATAAAATTATTTTCTGCTTTTATTTCCATTGAGTTTAATGAGAGTGTGTGTATATTTTAATAGTGGTTACTACATTTTTATGACGTCTATTTTTTTATGTCTGTTGTTATTTATGTATTTCCCAATTTTTCTACAGTGAATATATATTTTCTCTAATAAAATACCATAAAAATTACCAATGATTTTATTGCCTCTATTCCCTTTTTATTATAGAAAAAATCTAAAATATTTTTTACATTTTCTACAAGAAAAATCCTTTTCTCTTCTGTTTATGAAAGACCACCAGTAAAAAGTTAAAAAAATAGAAAACGATTGTATGCTTGACAAAGGTTAGGCTTAGAATTCCTTTCAAAAGTAAGTATTGTGT
>NW_003852411.1:21755126-21793078 GCF_000181295.1 Otolemur garnettii
AAAAAAAAAAAAAAAAAAAAGAAAGAAAAGTAAGTATTGTGGATGAATATTAAATGTGTCAATGTGGAAAGCTGCATACATTTTGCTACACTACTTTGGGGCTAAATTTTACTACAGTTCCGAGGCTGAGAGTACAGAGTTGCTAACCAATGCTGAGAAACTGAAGTCATAGATTTTACTGGGGCGTTTTTGACATGTTTAAAGTGTAATTCTCTGATAAAGAATTATCATTCTTGTACACTATACAAGAACGTGGGGTCCTTTCCTAAAGTTTTTCAATGAAATATTGTCAAATCAAGATTATTCCCACAGTAGAGTGAATATATATATTCAGGTAGAGGAAATAGTGGTAGGGAGAATCCAGAATGTGTTTTTCCCATTTCAGATATAAAATCTTTTATAATGTTTAATTTAATCTCTTATTCTGTATTAGATTTTTATTCATTTTATGACTTCATTTTACCATTGGATTGCAATGATTTGTTCTGTAACACACAAAACTATTGTAGTTTGTAGCATTACGTATCATTTATTAAAAGTTGCTTTGGACACAATGCAAGTAGAAATTAAGATTCTCCTTTTTCCAACCTAAGCTAGGGCTTTTCCTCCTTGCCTCTCTCCTGTATTCTTTCTTTATTTCACCCTTATTTCCAATCATATTCTATCAGAATGGATATACAGTATAAAGGCTATTGTACTACAGGGCAGCAGTTTTCAAAGTGTCATCAGCAGACCCCTGGAGGATCCTGAGACCCTAACAGGAGGTCCATGAGGTCAAAACTATTTTCATGATAATGCATTGTCGGTGCAAAAGCATTGTTGGGTAACATTGTCCTTCAGCGTGAATGAATGTAACTGGCACCAAACTATACTGTGACTAGTAATCACTGTATTCTTCACTGTCACATAGACATGGTAAAAAACATAATCAGAAACAACAAAAAACCTCACCAAAACAAAAACAAAAAAGAAAAAAAAAGGGAAACAAAACAAACAAGCAAAGTCAGCATGTCCATGTAGTGAAATGGTAAGAACACATAACAGACTCCTGCTGCAGGATGAAATAAATGGTTTCATGTTTTCAAGAAAAAGCACTTGTGTGAATATCTGAGACCACTTTATTCATGAAACATCTTTTATTACTTGAGAAAAGGAATAACAGACTATGGTTATCCAGACATGGGTTTTTGGCAGGCATTTTCTCAAAAATGAATGAAATGAGTCTGCCACTTCAGGGAAAACACGTATCTGTTGCCAATCATAAAATTGAAGTTTTTAAGAAAAAAAAAATTAATCTTGGAAAATTTTACCCACTGCCATGAGCTTGACAGCTTCCTAATACTTAAACACTTTTCTGATGACGCTAGTGGTGATATTAATAAATGTGCTTTTGCATTAACCATTGGAAGAGCTGCATAACTTGGTAAACTATTATGTTCCAAATTGCCAATGTATGATGTTACAAAATTAGGCATGAGTGAAAGATCTTCTCAAAGCACAAGACAGACAAATGGATTTTAATGTAACAGTATAAAAAGTTTATTGGTACAGTTCAGATTGTACATTGCAACTAACCTTTAATAAATTATTGCTTATCAAATTTTAGTATAGTAGCAAAGGGCAGCCACAAATATCTGAAAGGACAGTCTTATGGAAAGAAGACGGACATTATAAGCAATTCAATAACTACTAGGACAGTGGTTCTTTTGCAAGCATATGTGCTATTGAGAAATGTTTTTAAGCTATTAAAATATTTTGTTGAAGTTGCTGCTTAGTTTAGAAAATGCTTCACCATATGTAAGTGGTCTCTGAGAGCGGCAACTTCTTCATGGTTTTCTTTCTCATCAATAATTGATGGGTGAGAAGACATGACAAGGATTCCATAGACCTTTGGAAATCCTACTTTGATCACTAGTACCTTTAAAAATCAGTGTTTTGAATAATGGATTCAGTTTTAAATTTCCTTATAAACATTTCTATGATTCGACCCCTGACATTCCCCAAGAGTAACTTGCCTATTAAGAGATAAGTTTGAATATGACTTTAAAATATACTTTACCTTCCAATTGCCCCACAGATTAAAGCTTTGTTCTTGGCAGTGCAATAAATTAATTCCTTCTTGCAAACCATTGTTGGGAAAGAATATGCTTACTTTGGCTGTTCCTTGTGAACAGTTAGGACATTCCCAAATAAAACAAAGGTTGCCTTACTTTCAAGGCAAATTAATGGTATTTTCAGATGCCTCTAAACAATCCTCAAGAATGATCCATGCCACTTCCATTATGGAGTTATTGGAGTGACCATTCACAGGGGTCTCATTAGCTACAGGGTTCAAATAAAGAAGGAAACCAGAAACCCGGAAGATTAGAGGCTTATTATAAGATTATTACTGCCTAAGATTTGACCTACAAAATCCTTTGGAAACTTGACCCTGCAAAATGACGGATGAGTGATGGAGAATGACTCATTTTCCGGTTAGCCAGGGAGTGATGCTCTGACTGTCTGCTCCAACCCTGTCAACCCCACTGCACAGATTTTTTTCCTCTGTTTCCCAATTTTTAGGGCCATTTGCCAAATCTCAAAATAAGAAACTTTAGAGTTCTAGTCATAATTGGTTTCATGAATGAATGGAATTTCCCCACAGATACAATGCTGGGATATAAGAAATAGATAACTTGTCTTACTGGAATCTTGAAATCTAGATTTTGGGGACTGGTTAATTGTCAGCTGTATAATTTTTAGCAGATTACTTGCCCTCTTTGAATCCCAGTTTTCTCAGTAAAACAAAGAGGTAAAGTGGATTAGTTTTTGGGTTCCATAGAAAGGAGTTGATGAATATCTCCATACATGGCCATGCTTCCCATCCCTGCAGACCTAAGTCCAAGTTATCTTTGCTGTGCAAACATTTAGTCTCAAAATCATAATCATATTAAGCCTACCAAGTGACTGGAGTTGGCATATAAGAAAGATATTCCATTTAAGCTTTAAAAGTAGTTGCTAGTTAGGATAACTTTACTTGTAAATAGCTAACCTCTATTAGCATATTATATATATGTGCGTGTGTGTGTATATATATATACATATATATATCACTGTTCTAAGCACTTTATATGCAATAATTCACTGCTCCATGGCAAGTTTGCTAGGCTACTACTGTTATTATTCCCATTGGACAGAAGAGGAAACCGAGGCACATGAAGATTTAGTAGTCACCATGGTCACTCAGCTATGGTCACTCAGTAATGGAGCTGGCATTCAGTCGAATACAGTCTATTCCAGAGCTGCATTCTGAATCATAGCACCATACTGTTTCCAATCTTCATTTCTTTCTTTTTACATAATTTATTATTGAAATATGAAAACACGTATGAAACTAACAATAACATTGGAATAAATCTACAATACCTATGACTAGCCTCAGTAATTATCTAACCTGACCAAATATGGTTTATCTGCTCACCCCCTTAATTACCTTTTTCCACGAGATTATTTTGAAACAAATCCTATGTATAATATTGTTTATAAAATTCTTCAGTATATATCTCTAAAAGAACCCCACCAACACCATTTTCACAATTAAAACAATTGACAAAGAATCCCTTAATATGATTGAACACTCAGCCAGTATTCAAACTTTCCTGATGGTCTCATATTGCTAATCAATAAGTATACATGTATCTCTGAAAATATGCTGACCAATATGGTAGCCACTATCCACATGTGGTTATTTGAATTCAAATTAATACAACTAAATAAAATTAAAAATTAAATTATTCAATTACTCTAGCCACATTTCAGGGTTCAATAGCCACATGTGGCTAGTGGCTATCACACTTGAAAGCACAGCTATCAAATATGTAATATAGTTGATGAATATCTCCACACATGCCACTCTTCCCATCCCTGCAGACCTAAGTCCAATTTATCTTTGCTGTGCACACATTTGGTCTCAATATCATATTTCTATTTTCATCATTAAGTAAGTTCTGTTCAGCAGTGCTAAGGTGATAAATTAGCATAAAATAACTATTATATTGAAAAAGTAGAAATATCTAACTTATATTTACTCACACTTTCTTATGCGAGATAGAACACAACTATAGCTCAGGATGAGGGAGAGAAATGGAGTGTGAAGGGAGGGGAGGGGGGAGGTTGGATAGAGGGAGGGTAAAAGGCAGGACCACACCTATGGAGTGGACAAGTACACTTGCAAGGGTACAAGTCAAATCTGTCAAGTGTAGAACATAAATGTCTTAACACAATAATCAAATAAATGAGGCGAAAGCTATGTTGATTGGTTTGATGTAAGCACATCTGATTGTATAAAAAAATCAACACATTGTACCCCACATATGCATAAATGTATCCATGATCTATGTGTATATGATTTAATAAAAAAAAAAGAAAGACTAGATCTTGAAAAACAAACAAGCAAATCAATCACCACTGCCTTCACCACCAACAGTAACAGCAGCACCAACAACAGAGTCTTAATCTTTTCTACACATTACCAAATGAAATTGTCTCTCTGTCACTTGCTCCTTCACACCTCTTGGGTGAAAGCTAGAGCAGGTCCCATAGCTTTTCTGATCTTTCTCAAATGTGATTTTTGATCATTCAATTTATTTCAATAATTATTTTGCCTAATTTTATATAATAACCAAAACTCCAATCTTCACCACCAAGAGTTCCCTTAATGTGGCCAATGTTTCCTGACTCTCCTGCCCTCTGCCTCCAGTTTTCTGTCCTTGTCAGATTCTCTTCTTTTAAAATGACTCTAGACTGGTCCTCAAGAGAAAAAAAACCCAAAAAACTCCTTATCATATTTCCAGGACTTATAACAATGCCTGGGATTGGTTCTCAATATGTATTTGTAGTTAAAGATGGTCATAATTTTTTTAAGTAAATGAAGTTTAATTTTATGCTCAATTACTCATCACACACCCCTGTAACCCATATTCTTTCTACGATATGTAACATTTTTATCAAACCTGAGATATCTCTCTGGCCTCTCCACAGTTAGTCCTTCCTGCCCACCCATGACTCCACCTCAGGGAAACATAGCTTTGATTACTTCTAGCACAGATTAATTTTTGCCATTACAGAAAGGCTGAATGAAAACCCAACACTGTTAAGTGAAATGAATGATAGCTATTTCTACATTTAATAGTTCATCTCCTGTAGAACAGGAAAGCACTACCGTGCCGAGAATTGAAAACCAGGCAAACAGAACAATAGATGATTTTGTTAATAAGAAAGCAGCTGACAGTACATCAGAGTGGTAAATGCCCTGGTAGTGATGTCACTGATCTCACAATGTATGATGAAGAGAGTGGAGCATCACAAGACTCCAAAATGCTAAATCTCACTCCTCTATCAACTATGGCTTCTCTGTATCCTGATTGCTGCAAACTATACAGCCAGTGCTGCCTCTTTAACTATCCGGGATGCCAGCAAGTACCGTCAACAGCTCCAAATTCCATGAGTAACTTGGGTGGCCACAGGACTATGGAACAAGGGTTTAGACAACTCTCCCAGCCTTACCAGGCCAGGCTCCTGTTATGCAGGCTTCCCCTGTTCAGCAGTCAATCCCCAAAATAGTGTTGCAGTTTAAATGGCTCAAACAATACATGTGCTATAAACAATGGACTAACCCTGTGACTGATAGGACCTTAGCTCACAGTGCACCATGGGCCACCACAAGTGCATACCACACCCTGTGTACCCTGGTCCCTTAGCAGTAGCCCCACATCCACAGCTTCTGCCCCCAAAGGCTGCCAGCACATCTCTGCCTCTGAAGTCACAGTTGAAGTTAGCATGAGTTCAGAGTCAAATGGTATAGCACTGTCATGTAATGTCCTAGAGGTGGATCGATGCTATGTCACTGTAGAGAGCTATCATCTCTATAATATCATAAAGAACCCAGTGCCACTGTGCCATCACAATAAAAAATGATTGGGGAGGTAAATGCACTTCCCTTGCTTATGGCATATGCTCTTACCCAGTTTAAATCAGACAGCAAATACTATTTTGCAACATGACTGACAGTATTTACGGGATGTTTTGGACCTATTGGTGATTTTCAGTCAACAGATGTGATTCCTTCTTCCCAGAGCAGTTAAAACCTGGAGACTTTATCTCTTCTAAAAGTTCCACTTTTGGTCTTTTTTTTCAATCTTACACAAGTAACCCAATATAAAATCCACATTGTGCAAGATTTCTTGGACAGATATATATACACAATACATTTGCTTATAATCAGAAGTAAAATAAACTGAGTCCGCAAAGTAAAAACAAACAAACAAAAAAATCCATGTGGACTCTTGTGTGTCTTGTTTCTTTCACTTGCACAATGCCTTTGATGTTTACTCCTGGTTTTTGCATGTAGTATTCCATTGCATGGATGTCCCTCAGTTTGTTCATTTATCTGCTGATGAACATTTGGGTCATTTTTAGTTTTGTGACTATTACAAATAAATCTGCTCTGAACATTGGACTGTTTTGAACATATGTGGTATGTTCAACACATACACATAGGTATGTATTTAACTTTTTAGAAGCCTGCCAAAAATATCTCCAAAGTGCCTATATACTATTCCCAACACAAGTTTATGAGTGGTTAGACTATTCCACACTCTCATCAATAATCAGTATTATGAGTCTTTAAGTTTTACCATTCAAGCAGGTATGAACTAACATGTAGTATGTCATTATGAATTTAATACACTTTTCCCTAATGACTAATAATGCAATGCATTTTCTCATGTACATAGATCATTTGTGTATCATCTTTGCAAAATGCCTTTTAACTCTTTTGTCCATTTGTATATGCCATGTATGTAAATATATATATTTTTCACAGTATTTAGTTTGCTTTTTTATTTTCTCAATGGAATAGTTCAAATTTTTTTAATTTGATGAAGCCTGTTTGATACGTTTCTTCCCCTCTTTTGTGGTTGATGCTTACTGGGTCCTGTCTAGGAAATCATTCTTTGCATCAACATCAAAGTGATATTTGCCTTTGTTTTCTTCTAGCAGCTATATAGAATAGGCTTTTATGTTTGGATTCTAGTCATCTCGAATAACTGTTTGCATATCATAGGTACATGTTGAGGTTCATTAGTTTTATATTAATAGCCAACTAATCCAATGCCATTTCTTGAAAAGACTTTCTTTTCTCCATTGAATTACTTTGCTGCTTCATATAAGTTTTAGTATGTTGGTTGTGTATCCCATGACCTTGCTAAATTCACACATTAGTGACTTATAGTAGATTATTTGAATATTCATTAGGATTTTCTTGCACATGATCACACCATCTATGAATAAAGACTGTTCTAACTTTTTCCTTTAAATATTTATGTCTTTTCATTTCTTTTTCTTGCCTTATTTCACTATCTAGGATTGCCAGTAAAATGTTGATAAGAAGTGGTCAAGTAAATGCCTTCTCTTGTATGCTCTAAAATTCTGTATTAAAATTTTGATCAAATAAAAAGCTGAAAACACTCTCCAGTAAAAACTCTACAAGGCCTGGCAAAGTACAACTACTGGAGGAAGAACAACTCCCAAGAAGCTATGAGCTGAGCAACTATAGAGGTTATACAGGGGTGGAAAACATTCAAGATTTGTTAGAAAGAATAAGAATGCTAAGCCTAACAGTTGACAACCCACTCTTCTCATTACAATATACAGTTGAAACTGTTCTATACATTCCCTACCAAGCTGTCTTTTGATGGTGTCTTTATCTGGATGGTAATAATTATTTTATACAATCATTAAGTATCAGGAAGTGCTTAGATTTTATAACATCTCACCCCTTAATAGACACATATCCCCAATCTCAGTATGATAACTGAGAGAAATTATCGAATGCTTTTCTTCACTTTAAGGCCATAATCCCACATTAAGATCACAGCATCAGACAGACAGATGTAATACTGGGATATAAACAGAAATTCTGGAAATCAAAAGAGAATAACCAGAATAAGAAAGAAATATCTAATACTAATAATCATTAGATTTATAAGTTATGTCCCAAAGACAGTAGTAAGAGCACCACCATAATTTAATGTTAACTTAGTTCATAAAAGTCCCAGAAAACACAAGACAAGGAATAATACTTTGGCCAGAGCAATAGAGAGATGACTTTTTTTTTTTCTGTTTTGAAAAATACTGCATTACCACAGTTTAAAGAAAAAAATAAAGAAAAAACACCAAAGGCAAAATTTGAGTTTTTTCCTTGCCAAAAACAACAGAAAGGCACTTATACTGTCAATCAAAGCATAAAAATATAGTAAACTGCATTTCAAATCAATTTGCCTATGATGCCAACTTTTCCCCAACTGTTAAAAGTCTTTCTGCTTTCTCTGTCTCTTTGGACTATTTGGAAAGTAATTTATTTTGGGACTTTTTGGACTGATGCTGATCCTCAGTTATGTGCTTGCTTTACCCAATGTTTTCTTCGGAAATGGCATCAGCACACATAAAAGTACTATTTGTGTTAGCTTTTCTGCCTCTTTTCAATTAGTGCAAACTGTTGGTGTAAATAAATAAGGGCAAAGTATCAAAACAAAGATAAGCAATGGTGAATAGGCTGGCACATCATCATCTTCTTTGTGCACAGTAAGTATGGTCTTTCTTTGCCATTTTATCCCTCACCCCAACAAAGCAAATTATGTATTTTTAGAAAGGCCAAGCTATAGACTTGTGAAGACTACATCTCGTAGTTTGGTTAATTTTTCAGAACTAATTTTCAGCTGAAGCATTTCTTATTTTAATTTGCAGAGTCATCAGTATTGAATCAATCTAAGAAGCCAACATATTAGTGAACTAGACAAAAATTGGTAAAACACAGAAACTGGTCCAACTAGTTATGAAAACAAATAAAGGTCTAAAACAGGTGACAGGAGCTGGGCCATAAAGCCAAGAGATCAAAGATCTAGGATATGAGGGCTGAAAAAGCCGGTCAAGTGAATAAGTTGGGGAATGGGCATGTGGCTAGAGAGAGTAGTGGCAACAGAAGGGTGTTATCTGGGGATAAATTTTTATTATTTCACACTAAGATGAAAGTGGACTAGATTATAACAAGTAATTACATCCACTTAAATGGAACTGAGATGACCTACCCTGGACTGAATTGATATAGACTAATCAAAATGGATTCAAAGAAATTGTATTGGGTTGCACAGCTTCTTTTTAGAAACAAAATCATGTCCAGATGTAAATGTTTAAAAAAATTAAGTCTATTGTCTTTGTCTCCAGGATCACAAATAAATCATCTAAGTGATGTGACAGTTCATGTTCACCACACATACACATATCCACATGCACATATACACCTCCCTCCACACAAAATGTTGGCCTTTTAATAATTCCTGTTCATTTTTAGATATTACAGAAGAGAAAACCTGAATCTATCCAGTTCTCTTTCCTTGTCTTTTTTTTTATTAATTTATTTTATTTTGGGGGATTCATTTGAGATTCATGGACAAATTACAGTGAATTTACATCATTTGTCTTTTATTCATCATTATCATTTATATCTTTTATCTCTTCCTGAACCCAGGTATAATTCAGCATAAGGCTGCTTAATTTCCAAGACTTTATGTGGGGATGAATGTTTTTGTTGGAGTTGAGTTCCACCTTTATGGCCTTGTGGTCTGAGAAGATACAAGGTGTGATTACAAAGAATTAGGTTAAAATTCCCTCTTATAATTGTGTCCCATCCCTAAGAGGTGCACCATACACTGTGACCTCCCATTCCTCTCCTAGCTCCCCTCTCCCCACTTGCTCATCCCCTACTCCCCCCTTGTGTTAGCTCATCTACTGCCTTCATATTAGAATTGAGTACATTGGATTCTTGCTTCTCTGTTCTTGTGATGCTTTACTAAGAATGTGTTCCACCTCTATCCAGGTTCATACAAAAGGTATAAAGTCTCCATCTTTTTTAGTGCTGAATAGTATTCCATGGCATAAATACACCACAGCTTGTTAATCCATTCTTGGATTGGTGGACATTTAGGCTGTTTTCACATTTTGGCACTTGTAAATTGAGCTGCAATAAACAGTCTAATGCAAATGTCCTTAGGGTGAAAGCATTTTTTTCTTCTGGGTAGAAGCCCAGTAATGGGAGATTGCAAGATCAAATTGGAGGTCTAATTTGAGTTCTTTAAGGCTTCTCCATACTTCCTTCCAAAATGGTTGTATTAGTTTGCAGTCCCACCAGCAATGTAAAAGTGTTTCCTTCTTTCCATATCCATACCAGCATATGCAGCTCACTGGGGTTAGGTGATATCTCAGGATTTCTCTGATGATTAGGGACAATGAGCATTTTTTCATATGTTTGTTCGCCATTTGTCTTCTTTAGAGAATGTTCTATTCATGTTTCTTGTCCAGTGATATATGGGATTTGGGGACTTCTTCCAGTAGGCAGAATTAAGACAGTCATATTTTAGACCCCTGCTAAGACCTACTCACAACATTCCCACAATGGCAGCCCCTGGCCTCTGAGACCTTCTCAGTATAGCTGCCTTGACAGCCACCAAACCTATGGCAAATCCACTCCAACTAGCATTCAAATCTGGTTTCTGTATACTGTTCAAGTCTGTCCACTATGCTAAGCTTTCCACTCTATGTGCCACTTCCTCCAACAACTGAAAACCCCAGAAAGGATTCCTCCTATCCCAGGCCTCTGTGGGGGCCCCTCCGATCCCAGCAGTGGCAATCACTTGCCTAATTCATCAGTTTTCCACTACTCTGAATCATACCCTGTATCCAGCTCACCACCTCCTCACTGTGCTCCCGAGCTGACAGGTATGGCTGGTTTCTCTCTTTTCCCAGTCATTCTAGGGGAGCTCAGCTGAATGATCTTGCTCTTCCTCCCTCCCCTTTACTTATCTTGACTAGAAACTTTTACATAATGCTTCAGGATAAAAAACAAAACCAAAGAAACAAAAACAAAAACCAAAAACACTACTTTGTAAAACTAGGAGTCCAAAGATGGAATCAGGCCAAAGAATGAGATGAAAAAAGGAAATTATAGAACTAATAAAACAGACATGAACTAAAATAATAGCACTGTAAAGTCTATGACTAAATTAGAAAGGAGGTGATGTGGATAAATACCAGTTTGATGCCATGGGGTAAATGACCACTAACAAGACATTTCAGCAGTTGGAGGAGAGGATAGTTATAAAAGATAAAGATAATCTAACATAAGGGCAATTGGTATCCCTGTATAAAAAATTTTCACAATGTGAATGTATACCCCAATAGCAAAAATTTTCCTGAAATGAGGAACAAATTAAATCTATAGCTTAAGAGGGAATTCTGCATGGTAGGAAGCAAGCACAAAATTATTGTGATCTTAAAACAATATTTTGGAAATTACTGTTGCGTTACCAAACATAACAAAATTTTTAAAGGATTACTTTAGCTATATAGGCAAGTGAGTCACCAGAAAGAAAAATCACTCAGAAAACAATGAAACAATGACTATAAATTTCTATGGGAACAAATGTTAGACTCAATATTTAACCTAGCCAAATTGTTATTTTGGAAAATAGAAGAAAAAGCGAATACCACATATATGAACAAAGTAAAGAACTATAGATTCCACTGAAAACTTGACCTTGTAAATGAATAACAATATGCATCATGGGAGAAAAACACAATTAAATTCGAGAAGCGGGTAGGATAGGGGAATATTTGCTAATTTCCCACTTAGCAGGTACAAGGTACAGGGAAATGGCACACTTCTGGGGTAAAGATCACAATTACAGCTTGGACTTTACCTTATAAACACAAACACTAATCATATGTACCCTCATATAAATCTGAAATAAATATTAAAAAAAGAAGAGAAATATGTATATATATTAGATCAAGCTTGGTAACATGTAGTTCAAATATTCTATATCCTTGCTTATTTTGGTCTGCTTCAATAGGGGACATGACTATTCCAAGTTTTTCCATATGCATTAGAAACTACGCTTTTAGGTGCATATACATTTGTGATTAATACTTTTTCTTGGTCAAATGCTCCTTATATTGCTATATTGTATTTATTTATATTAACTATTTTGCTTGAGAATCTATGAAGCACATCCTTCACTAATTATTGCAGCAAGAAACCGTATCAAAAAACCCAGTATTTTTTCCCTTCTCTCTTAAATAATAGTTTAGCTGAATAAAAAATTTGAGGTTTACATTCTTAGGAGTTTGAATGTATTACTCCATTATCTTCTGATTATCTATTGTTTCTGACTAAAAAAAAAAAATCTGCTTTTAATCTCATCATCATTGCTTTACAGGTAATTGTCATTTCTCTGCATGTTTCAGTTTGAATAATGTAAATTCATTATTAGCCCTGGTTGTTTATGGGCAGTGGCTTCATAGGTCCATGGACCCTGAATGCCAGGAAGGAGCTTAGAAGTCACTGGTAGAGGAGATGAATTACATTTCTCTTTTGCTTCTTCTCCATTGGCTGCTGCTGCTTTGGTCCATTCAGAAGAGAAATTTCACCTACATTTTTGACCCTATGTTTCTTTGCACTTGGGTGACTGAGCCAGGTTGGGTGTTCTTATCCATGAGGCTAGTTATTTAAGTTCATTTGGAATATGCTATGTAGATCTAATGCTAGTTGGAACAGGGAAAGAAAGGCCTAGTTCAGCTTTAAAGGCCAACATACTCCAGTGAGACTTAGCCAAGGCGCCCTATGCTGAAATGCCAACATATTGTTCTCATTTGGTTATTTAGCCTTGCTCAAATTGTTCCCTCCACGGAGAATTCTAAGGTAGCGGCAGAGCAGGATGTAGATACCAAAACCTCCCACTGAAATCCCTAACATCCTTAAATCCATCTCCTTAACTTGTTAGCATAGATGATACAACAAAGCCCAGAGAGTAGGGTTAGAAAGCTAATTAAAGAAGTAGCGGAAAATAAAACTTAGGTCTGATTTCCAGCTAAGGAGTATTTCCAGGATTCTCTATTAAATTTTTCACTTCTTTTCTATATTTTCAATCTGCTTCCTTCACAGAACAGAATTTTCTGTGCCACATTCTCTCTGATATGATTCTTAAGACAAGCTGCATTAAAGCAGAGATTTTGTCAGAAAGAACCAAGTTTTAATTCTACTTCCACCATTTGCTAACATTGAAATCTAAAAATGTTAGTCTCCCCGAACCTTGACTTTATCATCTGTCAAATAGGGATAAGAACATTCAACTCAAAGAGTTTTTATAAGGTCAACATGAAGTTCCTAGCAGAGGGCTTGGCACATGGAAGATATTAAATAAATGGTATTATTACTGTGATTAGTGTTTTCACAAAAACTTTTGCCCCACCCTGGCATTCTTTGTTTTTGAGGGAGCTCTTTTGAGGGAGCTCTTATCTTTAAACTGGCTAGATTTGTGTGGGATTGTGTGTGTGTGTGTGTACATGTGTGTGTTTAATAAATTTAAATGGGATCCCCTCTGAGTAGAGACACCCCCTCACTTCTTGCCCAGGGTAGTATTCACTATGCTGTAGATGAAGATAGAAAAATGGTGATTAATAATATTAAGTGGTTAATGAACAGCTGGCAAATATATCATAGCCACTCTAAGGCAGAATTAGTGCTTGTAGTTTGTTCATAACTCATTAGTTTGCTTCAGATCTAGCATATGAGTCATACTCGCTGAATGCCAAGCTCAAGAATGTGGAGTCCAGTTCTCTCTCTGATCACACAGTTTCAGAAGCCACGGAGCCATTAGCGTGAGTGTGTTAAGATGCCCTGTCACTGCTCAAGTACTATGTCTCCATCCTCTTTCCCAACTTTCCATCACTTCCCTTTCTCCATTTCCCTTCATTGCATTACCCTATACTGCCTCTCACTTGATATTCCCACAGGAATTCCTGACTGATTTCTGGAAAGTTTGAGATGGGACTAAATTGTGAAATTTTAAGGGATTTTGTTACACTTCTATTAAATCATCAGGGAAAGAAATCCTGGGATAAATGAGTGGTTTTCTCTAATTCAAGCCAATTCCATCCAACATGATAGGATAACATTCCAACTAGAAAGGAAACATGCTCACACATTACTTGCCCTCATGATTTCTGGGAAACAAAAAGATTACCTCCTCCTGGAAAGGCCCCCATGTGATACAAAAGGTGCTGATGTGCAATCTTAAGAAGGCCCAAGTTGAAGGACATAGTAGTTATTGGAAGGTTCTATCAAGGTGAAGCTCCAGGAACTTTAAGAAAGAGATGACAATGTCAAGCGAGCTTCAAGGAAGAGATGGGAAGCTCGTTAACCAAGTGATAGCAATATAGTTTCATATTTTTAAACATGTGACCATGAAATCCCCGAGTTTGGTGTGTTAGTGGCAACCTTTCCTAAGGGACAACTTAATCAGTGTATTGGAGATATCAGAGAACATGTATGAATATAGACTTTGTTTACTTAATTGAATTTTGTTTTTTAAATTTTGAATTGACGAATAATAATTGCATGTATTATATGTTAGGGTATGATGTTATGAACTTTAAAGTATGACAGACCAGAGGTTCTAATCTCATGCTGGAATTTTACTAACTGAGCCCAGTGAGTGATTTTACCTACCTAAGCTCATCTAAACGCTGGAGATATTTTATATTTCACACAGTTGTTGTTTGTTTGTTCTGAGGATTGGAGGAGCTTATGTGTATAAAACATTCATCACAGTGAGTCAGACTTATTAAAATCTCAGTAAACAGCAGATTTCTTAGATGGTAGTCAAGACATAGATGCTTGCTGAATTTAATTAATCAGATACTTATTAAACATCAGGTCTGCTCCAGACACCTTGCACGTAGGCAGAGGGATGAAAAAGACACAGTCCCTACTCTGGTCTATCCTTAAGATGTTACGGTCTTGTCTTGGCCATTATGTTTTTATGTTCAAGACACTGATCATATTGAATAAAAGTCCCATATGAGCAGGTACTTTGTATGTTTTGTGTCAGTATATCCTCAAGGTCTAAAAGAGAGAATAAATCCATCAAGCATTCACTAGGGGTCTATTTTTACTAGACACTGTTTTTGGTATTTGGGATATATCAGTGTAGAAAACAGTCAAACATCCCTGCTCTTGAAGAATTACATTCTGGAGAAATGAGTGAATAGACTCACTTAAGAATACTTATCAAAAATTCACCAAAAATAATTATGTTGATCTTGTGGATAGAAAATTTCCCTGAAGAACAGAGGCAATTAAGAAATAACATTGTCCTCGGTGAAGCAATGCCACTTCCAAGCAGCGTGTTGCAAGGCTACCACCAGGCCTTCTTTACAGTTCTTATGAGAGTGACGTGTGAACATTTGGTCTAAGAGGATATCTGGCCCTTTTGTGAAATGGGTTGCACACTGATGCAGCTTAGGATTCCTGGTCTCTCACCTACCACATCAGTTCATCAATCCTCACCCTCAAAGGCAGCATGGGGCAGTGGGTGGGTATTGCTTGTCTCAATCTGCTCTCTGCAGGGCGTGTGTGCCTCCTTCATCAAGAAAGCTGCCAGCATTCACAATTGGAACATAAACAGACCAGCAGGTTCTGATTAGTCCAAATTGGAACTATTCAAACAGTCACAAAAAGAGATCTTTTCCCCTGAAGGAATTTACATGTGAAGAGAGACTAAGATGGGAAATAAACATTTCTATAATGATTAAAGTTAATTGGCTTGAAAGGATGCCTCTGAAAGAAATGCTTTCTGGTTTTAGTTCCAATCTATTTCAGGATAAGCCTGTTTTTCATAAGACTGGTAACTGCAAACAGATACCGCCCTTTCATTGGAAACATATGGGACAGGACATAATTAAAGAAGTATGCACTGGCATCTCAAATAACTGCTTTCAATTACAGCATTTCAAGAGTATTAAGGGGAAATATTTTAAACAAGACCACTGCAAAAATAGATTTTGTCATTAACTTTGAAATAATATTTGACTTAAGGCTGAAATTTTCATGTGCCAGGTCTGGGTCTCACAGGCTGATGCTGGTTGGTGCGAGAGAAATTGAATCATTATGGTCCTATCGTTCAGGGGGGAAAAAATCTTATTTTTTTAGTGCTGAGAAAAACTGTATTTTTCCTCTGGTAAAACTCATATTTTATTTTGCACTGGAGTCTCAGTTATATTTAACAACTCTGTAGAGATTTCATAGTGAACTCATTTCAATGCTAAGTCCAAGGTTATCTATCTATCACTCTTGTGTGGGTCTGTGTGTGTGTAGCCAGATGGATACAGGCTGCCCCCACCATAAAGAGTGTTTATATGCCCCGTAGACCACTTGCTAAGTGCACACTGTACAAGTTCATACTGAGATTAATATATGAAGCCCCCAAACTAGGTAATTTGCAAAGTTGGCAGATGGCCTGAGCTGGCACATTTGTAATCTGTGGTTTGCATATTGCCATTTTTCTCATTAGATAATTTTAGTGGAGATTGGACTAATTATAACATAGTTGTATAGCATGGATGATTTACAAAATGCTTCATCAGCACTGTGTATCATCAGGTACTATAAACAAGTAAGACAATAAGCAAGATAGGTTTACTTGCCCTCTTAGAGCTAATTGCTGAATGGTAAGTGGAGACAAATGAATAGGTAATTACAGTACAGAATGTGCTGTGATGGAAGGTAGTCAGGGTAACACAGAAACATGGAACGAGGGTACTTTACCCAAGAAGCGGCCTCTATCCTACTACCTTAAAAAGTTTTAGAAATAGAAAAGTAAAGAAAAAGTACAATATATATCACCTTAGTGACTCAAATGCATATACTTTCTGATAGGCTGATGACTCTTAATAACTATAGCAATGGTCAGGCAGATATACCCTAATTTATTGATTATTAATGATCATAAATTGGTTAACATGCACAACATAAATTAATTTTTAGTTGTATCTACACACAAACACACATAGGTACATACACAGGCTGAGAGATGGAGGCAGAGAACACATGAGCCATACAACCTCTGATCCACCAAAGATACATGGGCTTTGAGCTCTCTCTAACTCATCTGAGATGAGACTATTTAGATTGGTTCCTAAAGAATTAAAAAGAAAATAGAACAAGAAGAGTAATTGTGTTTTGATAAATGATGAAGGAAGAAAGTTTCCAATTTGGAGCATGAAGCAGAAAAGAGAATTCTGGATTTTGGCTAAGGGAGAAGTATAGAGTATTTAGAACCCCCTTGAATAATAATAACAACTAGAGAAAGAAATGTCTTTTCTATAGAGAAACATCAAATTCTTAAGGTGAGAATATTTTTTAGCTTAGGATTGAGAGTGATTTAGGGATGTGGACTGAATGGTTGGCCTTGGTTCTTCACTCACTCTTTCATCCATACCTTGCCATAGCCTCATCATGGATGGAGCACATCTCCTTGCTTTTTAGATTCTGGGCATGGCATGTGACCTACTTTAACCTGCCAGGCAGAAGGGACAAGTTACACACCTAGGTCTTAATATAAATCCTCACAGGCTTCCTCTTGCTTTCTTTGTCTCTGCTCCCGCCACAAGAGAAGCCTACCTTGGCTAACTCTGGGATCCCAGGATGGTGAGAACTGTGGATAGAGATGCCCTAGCTGGCCTGCACACATGCCATGAGAATCAGGATAAGTAGGGAGCTGAAGCTTGAAACAGATCCACCGAGTATGCCCAGCCTCCACTCCAGCCAACTCACAAACTCATGAAAATAAATGATTGTCCTTTTATGTCACTGAGTTGTGGGCGATTTGTTACTTAGACATACTGTGGCAAAGCTATAATAATTAGTAATAGTTAAGCAAAGAAATGATGGTGTGTCATCAAGGTAGGGAGAAGGTGGAGATAGAAACGGGCTTCATTCTGGCTTTCTTTCCCCAATTCTCTGAGATGTCTCAACAGAGGCAGCTATCAGGCACATGGCTGGCCAGTCCAGGGGTTGGCTGCCTTCCCTGGCTTGTTGAAATTCAAGATCTGCTTGCTTAACCACAAACTGAGCTTTCCAAAATTCAGAGCAACTCCACATATTTTGAGAGGTGGAAGGCTATTATTTCTGTTCACAGATATTTTAAATCTGATAATAACAAAGCTGAAATGGCTTGGGATAAGTAGATTAATTTGGACACATCAATAATTTTTATATTTTAAAATATCATGAAAGTTCCTTGATTGTGAAGTATAATTTCCAGTCATCCTTTCTGCCTAGTTCAATTCTAAATAAATACAGAAATCAAATAAATTCTACTAGGGAGCTAAATGTTAAATGTTCCTGGGTTGCAAGGTTTATGTTTCAAAACCTGACTAATCACCCCAATGCCAACTAATAGCTTCCTAATTCTTTCTTGCCAAACTTTCTCCCCTCAAAATACTGGATTTATGTCAAGTGATTTATAAAGAGATATGCTGAGATTGTGACTGGTGAGACTGAATGATGCATCCCCTCTGCATCAATTCCTCACGCAGGGACTCTAGCCACCTGTATTCATAGGGACTGAAGGTTAATCGCCTCAACAAGCATGTCTTGAATTGACTAATTAAATGATTGCTTAGTGTCAATGAGTATTTTTTATCTATTTCCTAGATCAAATGTTACTTGTCATAAAAACCCACTTCTGCTGTACAAGATTATAAGCTTAAGCTTATAATACATAAGCTTAAGGGGTTGTCTGGCTACCAAAGCGAAACTGTCCCATCATGCCACTGAACTGGATTGATGGTTTACACCTAGATAATAATAATGATAGCAACTAGAATATTTTCTGAATACTTAGGATCAACAAGCACTGCACTAAATGCTTTTCTCACATTATTTCCTTTAAATCCTGTGTGGTAGCAACTATTGTTCAACACAGTTTGTTAGTAGCTGAAGTGGGCACTGGACACTGGTACATCAGACTTCCCTCCTATTGCTTTTCACTACTTTGCTAAGAGGTGTTAGAGGAAAGCGTGATTTAGATATTCTCTCAAAAAGACTAAGACACCTTTCTGACACACTCATCTTTCCAAGATTTGTGGTTAGCCTTATTCTTACTTTACTCCAAGTTTCTCTTGATGGAACTCCAGAAAGTCTTTACAACCTCTGAAAGTAGCGGTGGATGATGACCTTGCTCTTTGCTCATTTATACTCTCTTTCAGTTGAGTTCAAGGGTTACCAAATTGCAGCCTTCAAACAGGACTACATTTATGCTAGAACTACAAACAAAAATATCTGATTTGCTACCAAGCTCCTCATAAGAGAATGGGCACAAAAATTATTATGGTCTCACCCAAAAGAGCTCCTTACCTCTACCGAGGTTTATCATAAATATTAATTTTTAAAATAAGTATCACATGTTTAATTTTAATGTTCTCTTATTTCTGAAAATAAAAAAATATTATCAAAAGATCATCTAGGGCTAAGAAGAATAAAACACTTATCTTATTCAAATCAAAGGTGTGAAAGACGTCTACTCCAATAGTTTTCATGTGGCAGATTGTCTGGGTCCTATTGATGGGACCAGTTTTAGAATTAAAGAAAAAAAAGGGGAAAAAAGCCTTTTTAAAATACTATGAGAAAAGAATTACTTTATGCTATTTAGAGAAGCTTGGGAGTTTTTTCCCCCTTGGTAAATGCCACAAGGAGACATTTCTCATGAAAATTTAACTGAGAGACAGGCTATATCATGGTAAGGGATGGCCTCTGGGAATAGTTATGGGAGAGAGTCTGGAGCCAGGACCAGTAATTATGAGACACCAAGGGAAAAAACAGACATTGCACAGACGTAAAATATTCCAAAAGCAATACTGGAAGTGGAACGAGAGGAAGAAAGAGAGTAAATGCTTTACATTAAAGTAGTTCTCATCATCCGAAAACCAATAGCATTCACATCTGGCATAGCAGAAAATATACTAGACTTGGAAAAATCCTCAAAAATATATTGAAAACTTGGACATATATCTTAAAACTATGCTAAAGAGTGCTGGATTTTGACTCCTGGCCCTTCACTTAATGTAAGTGACCTTGAGCAATTTACTATGGCTTTCAGATTCATTATTTGCAGAATGGAAGTCATGAAACAAGGTATGTGGAAGTGCCTGGCATATATATAGTAAGTGTTTAAAATATATCTTTGAGTCTGAATCATATAACCAGCTCTAAGCTAGAGGTAAGGATACCTATTATGGCCAACAGTGTTGATATATGATGTTCAGACCTCAGATTTATCAAGATCAATCACTTGAAAGGTAACAAGGTAAGATGATAGCATTTTGTCATAATTGAAAATACAAGATGTGAAATCACTGCATACCTACAGTAAACACAGAACTTTGGTAGACACAGGGTGCTGAGGAGTATGGAGGTTATGCGGTAGGAGTGAAGAATAAAAAAAAGAAAGGAACACCTATTGGACACTTCCTACTTCTCTCAATCAAGTTGAGGCCTCATATGTGGGTGACTGAGTGACACCATAGAAAGAACACAAGCTTTGGATCAAACTTATTTTCAAATCCTGTCTTTACCTGTGTGACTTCAGTGTAGCCATTCCAAGCCCCAGATTCCTCATCCATAGAAGGAGAATAAAAAATACTTACATTGCAATGCTATTTACAGATTATAAATGATTTATAAAAAATGTCAAGTGGTTAGTAGACATCTAATACATGGCAGCTATTGTTACTTAAAAGGTCACAGCTCCTTTGGAGCAGAAGCTGAATCTAATAAATCTTCATATTCTTCATTGTGTGTTTAGCACAAAGCCTGTCCCTTATTAGGTACAATAAATCTTCATTGAATGCATGAATAACCAAATTATCTGTTTGGTGCTTGTCTTTTGCTCTAATTATCATCAGATGGAGCTTTTGCCTGGTTTGGAAGATTTTTTTCCCTCTTAAAGGACCAACTGATCACCACTTTTGACTTTAGAGTATATCTCCAAACTGAAGAACTACAACAGACATAAGTTGGCCATTGTGGGATTTTGCCTATTAATGGCACATTCAGATCCCTCCTAAACACTGCTTGTACATCTCTGGTTTTAGACCAACCCTTATATTAATTTCTCAAAGTCATCATACCTGACAAGTCACTTTGAGAAAGGTAATTACCTCTTTGAACTTAATTTCCTCATTCATAAATAATAACCTTAATGGGCAATGTGAAAATTAAAGGATACAGCAAATGTATAATGCCTGACAAACAATAGGCAGGGCAGGTTTTGAGACTGAGTATGTGATGCCAGAGCTCAAACTCCTTAGATTACATTTGATTTCCAAAGGATATTAAGTTTGTTGAAGAAAGAAGCTATATCCTATTCACAACTGCTTTGCATGTGCCTTGGTGCCTAACATGATACAGGGCAAAGAGTAGGCATGTGATCAATACTGTGGAGCTGAATCACTTCAAACTATTATCCATACTCTGAGTCAAGAACATTTCTCCAGGAAAATGTGACTTTAGGTATTAGGGATGACAATTAAAGACAGAAAAATAAGGCATAGCAAAGAAAAATGTTCTTTCTATTATTAGAGCAGTTATTTAGGAAGACATAGACATAATAGCTCTTCATTCTAACAAGGATTCAAACAAATTGAACACTGATGATGGTTTTAGATACAAGTACTTGAAAATCCAAATCAAACTAACCTCAAGAGTAAGTACATTTATTGGTCCAAATGCTCAGAAGCATGTATTAGGATTATTTGATCTATGAGTTAAACAATGTGAATAAAGATCCAAGATTTTGTTGTCTTTCTATTCTGTCAACAGTGTTGGCTTCATCTTGAATGCAAGTTGTCCACTTGTATAAAAAGATTACGTGTTTCCTATCTGGAAAGAAAAAACTGAGCATGCCATGTTCAAGCAATTAATGTGATTTCTCACTTCATAACATCTAGCCTCAACACAGAGCACAGAACCTATGGTCAACTTTCAAATATTAATGAGCAATCAGTAGGTAATTTCAAGTTCTCAAATGTGTGAAAAGAAAACTTCCTAATAATTAAGGTCTAATGTAAATTACTACCAGGCCTTAATCACTTGACCATAAAAAGAATAGATGTTGAACTAAGATATTTTTGGAACCTGGAATTCAATGTTTTTCTAAGTATACTAATAGTGATCACAATGCATACTCCATGATGGAGTAGACATTGATGGCCCAGATGTCTCCCATATGAAAGTCAGGACATCTGAGGCCTGGGACAGTGCTAGAGTCAACTGTTAGGCTCATGAGAATTTGAACTTTCCCTCTAGGGCCAAGATATCTACAAGGAGGGCATATTCCATTCTCCTTGCTAGTTGTGTTGAGCAGTTCTTGCTGATTGTAATCTGGCATGAACTAGGCATTCTTAGTCTGCTTGTAGGTTAGCTGCCAAGATAAAAAGAAATATAACTGAATGAAGGTCATGAGCCAATATGGTACCAGGGATGGGAGGACTTTCTCAAAAACTCAAGAAATCTTTAGCTTGGATGACCTTTAATAAAGATAATAAGTAAAAGCCAAAATCAACATGGCAGGCATACAATGTTTACCTAGTTCTGAGTACTGGGCAGGCCTGCCATTTAGAGGGATAATAAATATACAGAGATAAAGTTCTAGCCTAAAATAAGGTTTACAGTTTAGTTAGATATTTGCAAAATACACATATGTATACACATCCATATACACACACAGTACTTGGGAAATGTATAAGAAAACTTCCAAGACAGCAAAAAATGGTGACAAGCATTATTATATCTAGAAATATACTATGTACAGCACATCGTTCCACTCAGTTTCCTAAACCATCCTAACCTGTTTTCAGCAGAAAATTCAAACTTTTCAATTTGCTCCCAATGTTGACATTCTCTCAATTCTATCAGAAATGGCTTTCTTGAATGTTTGACTCCCCTAGAAATAAGAAAGAAGAGTCTTGATTTTCTACTACAGCACCAAATTGCTTTCTGGCCAAGAGAACAAAGATTAAGGCATAAAGCACATTCCAAGTCATGGAAAGGATTATTTTCAAAGGGCTTCTTAGAGAAAGAAATTTTGTGTAGAAAAAACAGAACCAGCTAGAAATGAGGAGGCATGAGTTGCATTTCTAGTTCTGCTAACATTTACATTAATGTGAGCTTGCAGAAGTCAGGCATCTGTCTTGACTTCAGATTCCTGTTTTATCAAATAGCTAATTCTCAAATATTTAAATATTGAGAATTAGTAAGGATCCTCAGCATTTTACTTTGTCAATAAAAAGAAAAAAGCAAACAAGCAGTAAAATAAAAAATTGTCATCACAAATGGAAAAACACAAAAAATGTAAGGACAGAATCTCACATTTTAAAAAATAAGATTTTAAACTTAGCTTTATGTCAAAATCCTCAAAATATGCCTTTGTCTCTTCATGGGTAAGTACAAATTTTGGCATGGAATTCATTTGGGAACCACAGCAGAAGCTACCTTATATTTCTCCTGTGCTAGCCTCCTGGCATGGACCCTGAGCCTGATGGGGGCCAACACACTGGATATTAAGTGGAAAGACTGGGGATACCAAAGAGGAGTTAGATGCCATATTGCAAAGCAGAGGAGTTCAGCACTGAGAGAATAATCCAAATTCATTTTTGAGTACTACTCTGTGCTGGGTCTTTTATGGGTGATGGAATTCCACAGGGAGCAAAACAGACACAAGATTTACCTTCATTGACCTTAGATTCTAATTAAGGAAACACAATTATTGACAGATATCAAGAAAATCATACATATAATACATCCCATACTGTGGAGAAAAATAATGTGGGATAAGTATGATAGTAACTGTGGAAAGTGAGCATAGTCCAGAAGGATAAGAAGAGAGTGAACCATGTGGGGAAATGCTATTCTAAGGGAAGAACATTTTTTAGCATAGAGCACAGTAACTATAACAGTGACTCTGCTTGGTATAGTTGAGGAATAGCTATGCACAGGTAGGGAGAGAGAGAGAGAAAATGAAATCACAGATCTTCAAGGGACAGACCACAGGTGACCTTCCTTAGAAGCTCCAGTGAGGACTGAGAGAATGGTGAACCATTACAGGGTGCTAAGCAGAGGAGTGACTTAGTTTTGACTTGTGTTTTAATAAAATTCCCCTGGCTACTCTGTGTAGAAACTTTATGTGGACAAAAAGAGAAGAAGAAAATTGAGTTGATTCTTTAATTTTCAGTCTTAGAAATGATAAAGAATATTTATAACAGACAGAAAGGAGTTACTTGGAAAGTATCACTGTGGTGTGACTGTTGCTTTGGAGTTGAAGAAATAGCAAAAATATTTTTAACAGGAAGATAGCTAAGATTTGAAAATACAATTTAAAACCATATATATTATATAGAAACACATATATATTTACTTCATATACAACATATGAGACATTTTTCTTTAACTTACTAAATAAAGCCTTATCCTCAAGGCTAATGCTTTCTGATTTTAGGTTTTTAAAGACTTTCCTTGTTTTTACTTTTATTAACTAATTACCTTATATATTCCATGAAAATCCTGTGAATTAGTCAGGATGAGCTAAGTTATGCTGCAGTAACAAACTTCACAATCTCAATGGCTTAACACAATAAAAGCATATATCTGATGTAGGTCAGCAGGCACACTGATCATCTTCATTATCTAGAGACCAGACTGAGAGAAGTTCCATCTCAACATTTGGATCCACAAATGGTGAGGTAGAAAAAGATACCCTACCTTTTAAAGCTTCTGCTCAGAAGTAACACATACTGTTTTCCCTTGCATTTCATTGGTGTGCATCATATAGCCATGTTTAACTTCAAATGAGGCAGGAAAATGCACTGTACCATTTACCAAGAAGATTAAGAAATGAAAAAAAAAAAAAAAAAGAGTCTTAATGACTCCCATGGTCTAGCTCTCTGTTTCTGATTGGATTACAGCTATTCTTTCCATTTTGACCTTTTTCAGGCCAGTCTTCCCTATCTCAAATGGAATTTTTATGACCTATAAACTTTCAAATTACGCATACCACTCATATGACATTACACATTATATTGCTGTTTTTGTACATACACACCACTGGCATCTGCTATTCTCAATGCATAGCTATCTTTCTCTTTATCCTAGTGGGATGATCTTTGTTGCCAGAAAATCAATCCAAAGAGGCCCTCGAGACAGTATCTTTGCCAAAGCCAAAAAAAAAAAAATGACTATTTTCTTCAGATCTCCTCTATTTTTGAAAGATCTGTTTCTTTAGACTCTTATTCTTTGATAATATGATTCTCATTACCCACCTACTCTGCCCACTTGGGTTTTCTTTTTTTATTATTATTTCAGGTTCATTTGAGGGTACAAAGAAATAGGTTACAATGTTTGCATTTGTTAGGTAAAGTCCCACTTGTAATTGTGTCCTGCATCCAAGAAGTGTGTCATGCACCCTAACATTGTGCCCATTAAGTGAGAGCATACCCATCTTCACCCCCCTCCCTTCTCTGACCTCCCAGAGGTTCTGCTTCCCCCAACCTTGAATTGAGTTTTTCTCTTGTTTGGATGTGTATTAGATCATCTACTGGCTTCATATTAGTATTGAATACATTGGATACTTGCTTCTCTATTCTTGTGATGCTTTACTAAGAAGACTGTGTTTCAACTGCATCCATATTAATACAAAAGATGTCAAATTTCCATCTTTTTAAAAGGCTGACCACTGTTCCATGGTATACATATACCACAATTTGTTAATCCATTCCTGGGTTGGTGGACATTCAGGCTGTTTCCACATTTTGGTGATTGTAAATTGAACTATAATAAATAATCTAGTGCAAATGTCTGTATGATAAAATGATATTTTTTTCTTCTGGATAGATGCCGAGTGATGAGATTGCAGGATCAAATGGGAGGTCTAATTTGAGTTCTTTGGGGATTCCCTATACTTCTTTCCAAAGAAGTTGTATTAGTTTGTAGTCCCACCAACAGTGTAAAAGTTTCCTTCTCTTCACATCCACACCAGCATCTGCAGCTTTGAGACTTTGTGATTTGGGCTAGTCACACTGGGGTTAGGTGACACCTCAGGGTGGTTTTGATTTGCATTTAACTGATGATTAGGGACAACGAGCATTTTTTTCAAATGTTTGTTAGCCATTCATCTATCTTCCTCTAAGAAACTTCTGTTCATGTCTCTTGCCCAGGGTAGAAGGATTGTTTGCTCTTTTGTTGTTGATTAACTTGAGTTCTCTGTAGATTCTAGTAGACTCAAACCTTGTCAGATTCATACCTTGTAAATATATTTTCCCATTCTGTTGTCTTTTTTGCTTACTTGTTATATTCTTACTTAGCTGTGCAGAAGATTTCAGCTTAATTAAATCCCATTTGTTTATTTTTGTTGTTGTTATGATTGCTGCTGAGGTCTTGATAAAATCTTCCCCCAGTCTGACATCCTCGAGAGTTTTCCTCACACTTTATTCTAAGACTTTTATTGTTTCATGTCTTAGATTTAAATATTTTATCCATTTGGAGTCAATTTTTGTAAGTGATGAAAAGTGTGGATCCAGTTTCAGTGTTTTGCATGTGGTTATCTAATTCTTCCAGTGCCATTTGTGAATAGAGATTATTTTCCCCATTGTGTGCTTTTGTTTTATCAAAGATCAGATGGCAATAAGAAGAGACTGCTTTCATCTCTTGATTTTCTA
Source organism: Otolemur garnettii (assembly GCF_000181295.1). NCBI lineage: Eukaryota > Metazoa > Chordata > Mammalia > Primates > Galagidae > Otolemur > Otolemur garnettii. The sequence continues at coordinate 21,781,770 of NW_003852411.1, forward strand.
TTCTGTTCCATATTTCTATGTCTATATTTTTTGTGCCAATACCATGCTGTTTTGATACTGTAGACTTGTAATATAACCTGAAGTCTGGTAGAGTGGTACCTCTAGCTTTATTTTTATTACTAAGAATTACCTTGGCTATATTAGTGTTTTTCTTGTTCCATACAAAATTAAGAATTATTTTTTCCAGTTCTTCAAAGCATGATGTTGTTATTTTAGTGGGAATTGCATTGAATCTGAAGACTTCTTTGGATAGAATAGACACTTTAACAGTATTGATTCTTCCCAGCCAAGACCATAGTATATTCTTCCATTTGTTAATGTCTTCTGCTATTTCTTTTCTTAGGGTTTCATAATTCTCTTTGTGAAGGTCCTTTACCTATAGGAATATACCTATATTCCTATGTATTTAATTTTCTTTGAAGTTACTGTGAAGGGAATTGTATCTTTGATTTGCTTCTCAATTTGACTGTTCTTGGATTACACAAAGGCTACTGATTTTTGGACATTAATTTTTATACCCTGAGATGTTACTGTATTTCTTGATCATTTCTAGGAGTCTTGTGGTTGAGTCTTTGGGGGTTTCTATGTACAGATCATACCATCAACAAAGAGTGAGAGTTTGACCTCCTCTTCTCCCATTTGTATATCCTTTATATCCTTCTCTTGACTGATTGCATTGTCTAGAGCTTCCAGAACTACGGTGAATAGTAGTGGTGATAGACCATCCTTGTCTGGCTCAAGTTATAAGTGGAAAGCTTCCAGTTTTACTCCATTCAGTATGATATTGGCTGTGAGTTTGTCATAGCTGTCTTCAATAAGTTTAAGAAATGTGCTGTTCTATGCCTATTTTCTTAAGTGTTCTTGTTAGAAAAGGATGCTGAATTGTCCAGATTAAGTAGAAACTGAAAAGTAAAATCTTTAATAACCTCAATCACAAATGAAATAACAATAGATGCTACAGAGATACAAGAGATCATCTCTGAGTACTACAAAAAACTCTATGCCCCCAAATTTGACAATGTGGAGGAAATGGACCAATACCTGCAATCACATCATCTCCCTGACTGAACCAAGAAGAAATAGATCTCTTGAACAGATCAGTATCAAGCACTGAGATAGAAGAAACAACAAAAACGATTCCAGTAGCAGCAGCAGCAACAGCAACAACAAATCTGTGGCTTTACACCAGAATGCTATTAAACCTATCTTCATCAAAGATGAGACTGTACCTATACTGCAGAACCTATTCCAAAACATTGAGAAAGAAGAAACCCACTTGGGTTTCCAATAAATGAGGCAATACCAGCAAGAAATTCCAGATTTTCTCTGCTGCCTGAAGTCTAACAAAAATCTACTTCATCACTCACTTGCTAGCAACAGAAAGGCAATAGCATTGAGTATTTCATATTGAACTCTGAAGACTCTGTGTTGTAAACAAAACACTAGTTTTGATTTTTCAGGTCAGGGACTAAGGTCCATATGTCATCTCACTATCAGAGTACATATCAGACTGATTTTCCTTTCTTTACATCATTTCAGAGATCTATAACTATGTAGCACTGACAAGAAGAGAGAAGTACAAAGCTGCTGAAGCCCACAAACAGAGAGTCATCTTTGCTGACTTGTTAAGAGTTACCTGCTTGTTTAAAGTAATGTCTTCTTACAGTTAAGTGACAGGTGTTACAGATCACTATTTTGCTTTCAGTAGTCCCATAAAAGGAGTTTGAAGGAGCAGTAGAGCAAATTCCAAAATGAAGCATGTAATCTTGGATTTGAGGGGAACAAATGTCAGGTTTTTTTGTTTTTTTTGTTTTTTTGAGACAGAGCCTCAAGCTGTCCCCCTGGGTAGAGTGCTATGGCATCACAGCTCACAGCAACCTCCCACTCCTGGGCTCAAGCAAGTCTCCTGCCTTAGCCTCCCAAGTAGCTGGGACCACAGGTGCCCACCACAACGCCTGGCTATTTTTTGGTTGCAGCCGTCATTATTGTTTGGCGGGCCTGGGCTGGATTCAAACCCGTCACTTTAGGTGTATGTAGCTGGCACCTTAGCCACTTGAGCCACAGGCGCTGAGCCCAAATGTCAGGTTTTAAAAGAGAGACTTTTCTATCTGCTATGCCCTTCCATTTGTTTTATTAGGTAGAAAACTTCTTGCAAGTGGACACTGAACCAACCTTCCTTCCCTCCCTCCCTCCCTCCTTCCCTTTCTTCCTTCTTTCCTTCCTTCCTTCCTTCCTTCCTTCTACTGCATCCCAATACTTTGTATTTCTTAGAGGGGAGTATAGACAAACACTTGTCTAATAAACAAAACCCAAATTTGACAGCCTTGCTACTTCTATCCAATAGGTGGCATTGTTGCTTTACAAATGGCTTTGGAATCAATGCAGTAGCTAAGCAGTCACCATTGGTTTAGATTTTTGTTGCTCTTTGTTTTGTTCATAATCCCACATATTTTTCATAGAATAGAAAACATGAGAAGTACAAATATTTTTATTTTTAGTTGCACTTAGGTTTTGAGAAGACATATAGGGCTGATGAGTAATTTTAATTATAGACATTGAAACATCTAACTTCTGTCTTTTGATTTCTTTGGATGAACTGAGAAAAAATTCTGTGTTTCTTCTTTATTTCTTTCAATGACCAATTTAACCATAATTCATACCACTTGAATTTACAAATTAATTCACAAAAATTTATATGCATTGAGACAGTGGCAGTTACAGTGGCTTTCAAGATGGTTGTACAAAGCTATAAAGGACAGGAGCTATAAAGAGAAACAACACACTATCTTTATTCTGTAAAATTTTTATAAGCTAATTGGTAAGATCATATATATATGACATATATATGTATATAATATCAATCCATTCAGGATACTCTTATTTTGGATAATAAAATGAAATATAGAATTATTATTATTTTTTAGATCTGTGAAATATAATAGTATTTTGATGGGGATTACACTAAGTCTGTAAATCACCTTGGACAGTGTGGACATTTTAACAATTTTGATTCTACTGATCCATGAGTATGATATGTTTTTCCATTTGTTTTTGTTCTCTGTGATTTCTTTCCTCTGTGTTACATAGTTCTTGCATAAATCTTTTATCTCCTTGGTAAGTATATTCCTAAGTATTTTATTTTCTTTATAGCTATTGTGAATTATATTAAGTCTTTGGTTTGCCTCTTAGCTTGATTATTATTGGCATATAGAAATGCTACTGATTTGTGTACATTGCTTTGTAACCTGAGACTTTGATGAATTTATTTATCAATTCTAGGAGTCACTTGGTGGAGTCTTTGGGATTTTCTAAATATATGTACAAGATCACATAGTCAGAGAAAAGTAATAGTTTGGGCCAAACGTTGTATACGATCTTTATTATTTTGAGGAATGTTCCTTCTCTGTCTAGCTTCTAGGGAGTTTTTATCATGAAGGGAAGTTGAATTTTATCAAATGTTTTTTCTTCATCTATTGATATGGTCATTTTTTTTTTGTCCTTAATTCTATTGATTCGATGTAGCACATTTATTGTGCATATATTGAACCTTCTTTCTGTCTTTGGCATAAATCCTGCTTGATCATGGTTTATTATCTTTTTGATGTGTTGTCATATTAAGTTTGCCAGTATGTTGTGAAGGATTTTTGTATGTGTTCAGCAGGTAGACTGAGTTGCAGTTTTCTTGTTTTGCTATGTTCTTGTTTGGTTTTGGTATAAGGGTGATTCTGATCTCATGGAATGAATTAGGGATAATTCCCTCTTCTTTGATTTTTTGGGATAGTTTCAGAATGATTGGTGTTAGTTCTTCTTTGTATATTTGGTATAATTCAGCAATGAATCTAACTAGTTTTGAGACTTTCTTTGGAGACTTTTAATTACTGATTCAGTCTTGCTACTTACCATTTGTCTGTTCAGGTTTTCTATTTTTTCCCTGATTCAGTCTTGGTAGGCTATATGTTTCCAGGAATGTATCCACATCCTCTAGGCTTTCCACTTTGTCAACATATAGTTTCATAATAGTCTATGATGAGCTCTTGAATTTTTGTTGTATCAGTCATAATGTCTCCTTTTGCATTTCTGATTGTGTTAATCTGGGTTTATGTCCTTTGTTCTTGGTTAGTCAAGCTAATGGTTTATCAATTTTGTTTATCTTTATGAAAAGCCAACTTATCACTTCATTGATCCTTTGTATTTTTCTAGTCTCTATTTCATTTAGTTCTTCTCTGATCTTTGTAATTTCTTTTCTTCTGCTGTATTTGGGTCTTGTTTGTTCTTTTTTTTTTTAGTGCCCTGAGGTACCTTATAATCTTTCTACTTTTTTGATACAAGCATTTATTGCCATAAACTTCCGTTTAAGTGATGCTTTTGCTTATTCCCTATGTTTTGGTATATCGTGATTCCATTTGCATTTATTTAAAGAAAATTTTTGATTTCCACATTCTTCATTGATTCAATGGTTATTCAGGAGCATGTTGTTTAGTTTACAGGTATCTGTATAGTTTCCAAAGTTATCTTGATATTGGTTTCTAGTTTCATGTCAATGTGGTTTGAGAAGATATTTTATGAAATTTTGACTTGCTTAAGTTTCTTTAGACTTGTTTTGTGGCCTAAGATTCTCTGTCCTGGAGAATGTTTCATGTGCTGATGAAAATATTATAATATGGGTGGCGCCTGTGGCTCAGTGAGTAGGGCACAGGGACCATATACCAAGATGGCAGGTTCAAGTCTGGCCCTGGCCAAACTGCAACAAAAAATAGCCAGGCATTGTGGCGGGTGCCTGTAGTCCCAGCTACTTGGAAGGCTGAGGCAAGAGAATTGCCTAGGCCCAGGAGCTGAAGGTTGCTGTGAGCTGTGATGCCAAGGTACTGTATCAAGAGCGACAAAGTGAGACTTTGTCTCAAAAAAAAAAAAAATTATTATATCTGCTGTTGATGGATAAACTGTTTTGTAAATGTCTGTTATATTCATTTGCTCTAACGTCCAGTTTAAAACCAATGTTTCTTTGTTGATTTTTTTTTAGATGATCTATCTAATGCCCAAAGTGGGCTGTTTAAATCCCCTACTATTATCATGCTATAGTCTAGCTCTCTCTTTAGATTTAGTAATACAGTAGGACCCACGTAGTTAACCACCTTCTACATTGACAATTCCTTAAGTTGACCTAATTTTCAAAACCAAACATGTACCACATGTACTTAATGGAAATTCCTTTTGTGGATCACCTCTGTAAGTAGAACAGTTTGTTACGGTCCTGAAGGTGATCAACTTCAGGGGTTCTACTGTATATTCTTTGTGAATCTGGGTGCTTCAGTGCTGGGTACATATACATTTAGAATTGTGATATCCTGCTGTTGAATTTATTCTTTTATAAGTACTTAATGACATTCTTTGTCTTTTTCTATTGTTTTTAAGTTTACCTTTTTTATCTGACATAACTATAGCTATTCCTGTGTACTTTTGGTTTCTGTTTGCATGGAAAATGTTTTTGCATCCTTTTACTTTCAGTCTACATTTGTCTTCACTGCTAAAGTGAGTTTCTTGTAAGCAGTGCATAGTTGAATCATTTTTAAAAATTCATTAAATCCTTATATATCTTTTAAATGAAGAATTTAATTCATTTATATTCAAAATTATTATTGTTGTATAGAGCTTTGTCTCTGTTATATTGTCAGTTGGTTTCTGGTTGTTTTATATATTCTTTATTTTTTTTCTTTTATTCTTATTGTTTATTTAGTTTGGTGTATTTCTGGAGAGGTACCATTTGAATCCTTTCTCTTCCTCCTTTGTGTGATTGTTTTATTAGTGAGTTTTAACTTTTGTGTGCTTTCATCATGGTGTGTGCTGTTCTTTCACTTCCATGTTTAGGACTCCCTTGTACATTTCTTATAGGGTTAGTCTAGTAGTTGGTAAGGTTTTGCTTGTCTGGGAAGGACTATTTCTTCTTCATTTATGAATAAGAATTGTATTGAATATTGTATTCTTGGCTGATAATTTTTTTCTTTCAGAATTTTGAATATATCATCCCATTCATTTCTGACTTGTAATGTTTTTGCATAGAAATCTGCTGTTAGTCTGATAGGATTTCCTTTATATGTGACTAGATGCTTTTCTCTTGTTGTTTTTAGTATTTGCTTTTTTCTCCTTTCAGACGAGTCTGCTCTGTTGCCTCAACTAGAGTGCAGTGGCATCATTAAAGCTCACTGCAACTGCAAACTCCTGTACTCAAGTGAACCTCTTGCCTTAGGATCTGGGACTACAGATATACACCATCATGTCTGGCTAATTTTTCTATTTTTTCTGGAATCAGGATCTTGCAATATTGCTCAGGCTAGTCTTAAACTCCTGGCCTCAAATGGTAGTATTTGCCCTTTATCTTTGACTTTAGATAGTTGGACTACAATGTGCTATAGAAAAGACCTTTTTGCATTGTATCTTCTTGATGTCTGGGTGTCTGTAGATGTGGACAATTTTCATCTATTATTTCATTAAGTGGATTTCTAATACTTTTATTCTCTCTTTGCCCTTGGGGATATCAATAATTCAAATATTTAGTCACTTTGTGTTGTCCCAAATGTCATCAAGACTTTGCTTACTCTTAAAAATTTTTTTTTCTAAATTTTTGTTTTAATTTTTATTTTCTTAATTTTTGGATTATTTCAAAAAACCTCTCTTGAAGTTCTGAGATTCTTTCTTTTGCTTTATAAGTTTATTGTTGAAACTTCCACATGTGTTACATATTTTCTTCAATGAATTATTCAGTTCCAGAGTTTGTATTAAGTCTTAAAAATGTATTTATCTCTTTGGTAAGTTTCTCATTCATATCCTGAATTTTTCTGATTTTTTGGATGGTTTTTAGAATTATCTTGTATCTCACTGAGCTTCTTTAAAATTGGTACTTTAATTTTTTAACTAAGATTTTGAAAATTCCTTTCTTATTAAGTTTTATTGCTGGAGAATTATCAAGTTCCTTTGGAGGTGACATATTTCCTTACTTTTTCATGTGTCCTTATGTTGATATATGTGCATCTGGTGTAATAGTTCTTCTTTCTATTTTTGATTTTACTTTTTAAAGAGGAGACTTTTTTTCTGAAGATAGATCTGTGTGCATTCTTATAACCTTTGTGTGATTTCTTTGGCTGTAAATAGTGTTGGTGATATCTGTGATTTTCTCAGTGGGTTAGGTGTGTTTATTAGTGGAGGTTGTGGTGAAATTGTGCTGGGGACTGGGATGCCAGGTGGACTAGACTTCAGCCTTCAGTGGGGGCAGTGGCTTGCTGAGTGTTCCTTGTGTCCCAGGGGAGTCTGTGGTGATATAGGTGTCAGCAGTAACTGATAGACTGATTCTTGGACTAGATGGCTTTCTTAAATCCCACTAGTGACAGCAGTGTACTGGGTAGGTGAGTGGGCCCCTGAGAAGCCAGTGCAGCCTAGGCTGTGGTTGTAGTAACAGGGGACAATTCTCTAGATTCTGAGCAATGTGCACTGGTGTTGGTAGCAGCTACAATGGGCTAGTAGGTCAGTCTCCAGGACTACAAGGTGGTGCATGCAGACACATATCAGCTAAGGTGACAATGACCAGTTGTTTAGACCCAACCTTAGGCTTCTAGGAGATGTGCTCACATGTCCAAGGTAGTAGATTGAGTTGGGCAATCCCTAGGACACTGGCTATATGCTCTTCCTTAGGAGAGGCAAAGATACACTGGGTGGGCTTGTGCTCAGCTCTCAATGGTGAAAACAGGCACCATCTGTGGTTGATGGAGGTGGAGTGACTCTCAAGCCCCAGACTAAATGCTTGAGTGAGCAGCAGGAGCATCAGCATTGAGGCCTTACCACTGGACAAGATGGAGCTGTCCTCAGTCCCAGTGGGGCTCAGGACTCAGCTTTGGCAGCAGTAGCCTATGCCTAACTTATACTTTAGGCTGGGTTGCAGGAGCCCCACCCAGCTTGTAGCTGAGTCCCGGTAGCAACTGTGCCCCTCTCAGTCTTGGCAGTGCTTGTTTTCCACACTGGCAACTACAGCCCAGGCCTTTGTTGCTTTTCAGTCTTGGTGGAGGGAATCTGTTCCCAGCTTATAATTCAGTCACAGTAGTGACAGTCTGAGTTTCTCTAATGCATTAGTCCTGGAACCACCAGGCCCCATATCATCTGCTTTTAAGACTAGGATTGAAAATGGAATCTTGCTGTAAGTGCTAGTTCTAAGAAAGGGTGTGGGGCCCAGTATGAACTCCCTTCCTGGAGCAGTTTCATGTCACATTGTCCATGCACCCCGCCTTATGTTAGTTTCAGAATAGGGAAGGTTGAGGGACTCCCCCAAGGCTGGAATTGCATGATTCCACGATGGGGATGTGGGCTGCTGGAATTCTATCATTTACTCATTTCCCATATTTTGCAGTCACTTCCTGCTCACAGCCAATTCCAGGCAAGGAGGCTGCTCTGTTCCTTTTCCTCACTTTTGATGTTTCCTGTCATTTTTCTGTTAAATTACAGCATTCTTTTTTGGCTAATGTATTCAAAGCATTATTGTCTATACACTATTTTGGTTCTTCTAAGTGGAGCATGAAATGCCTCTAGTCAGTTGTCTTGAAGCTTCTCTCTATTTTTAAGTTTCTGCCTTTGATTTTTCATTCAGATACAGATCATGCCTTTTCAAAAAGCTGCAAATTCATGAAGATCTCTTCTTACTTGACCATATGTAAAAGAATGCTTTCTTGCTTCTCTGAAAGAACCTGAGCCTCATAATCTATCTTGCAGCTATTCCACTTGTCAAGAGTGTCCAATGGGACAAGTGTCATCTATTCTTGAAGCACCTGTGATAAATTTCTCATGAACTGGGGTCTGTATGCAGTTGGCCATCCCCCCCGTCGGTTTAGATTGTAAGCAGTAGTTAACATGAGTTAACTATTCAAGCATTTACCATTCTCAACACCCTCAAGGAATTAAGTTTTAAGTTAGAAGAAAGGAATAAATCCAGAGAAAGAAGAGCTTTCAACAATGTCTGGCATGAAGTGTTTGGGGGAAATTAGCACAAACACTGGATACACAGAAAATGAGACCCTGAGGCTGCATGTGAAGTAGGATATTTAGAAGGCAAATACAGGAGATCTGACTTTATAATTGTTTTTGGCTTCCTGCCGAGGTTGGAACGCCACAGATACCTATAGCTGCTAGAAAGAGGGCTGAGTTCTTAATGCTCCTTGGAGACTGAATGACAGCCTCACCCACTTTAGAAGTTGGAACATTTTATTATAACATATTTCAATTTTTTTCTTTATCCCTAGCTAGTTATTAGTAAAGCCAAGACCTAAATCTGAGATTTCTGATTCCAAAGCCCTTTCTCTGTCCATTATGAAAGGGTACCTCCACAGTGTTTATGAGGAGTTTCTAAGAATAATAATAATAATTACACAATGCACTAGCATCAGCCAACATTGTCTTATTATGAGCACCTCTCTTGAGTACTGGTGAGAGGACCAGATCAGCTCCATTTTGTTGTTTCCACATAAGTTCTGTTCCTGGGCCCTGGCCTGCAGGGCCCACCTTGTAACCTTCCCCATTCCTAGTAGGGCCCACCCTGCAACCCTCCCCATTCCATTCCTAGTTGCTTAAACCATACCCGCAGGGCCCACCCTGCAACCTTTCTCATTCCTTTCATAGTTACTCAACCAAATAGTACCACCCTGGGCAACAGAGCAATAAGCCCCCAATTCCTTATTAACTAAGTCACCCTACTGCAATAAAACAAACAGGTAATTTCCCTCCAGCCACTTAACCAAGCCCCGGTTAAGAAATCCCCCCTCACCTGTACTAGTGAAATCATCAGCCACCAATGCAAACCTTCCTTTACTAGTGATCTCACCAACCACCAATCAAAAGTGTACTCATACCCTTTTTCCCTTCTTGCTTTCTGTACCCTATAAAAACTTCCTACACCCCGAGTTTGGGGCTTGTCCTCGGCTTGCATGCCAGGAGAGTCCAGGCCTGGGGCCCCTGGGCCCCCTGGGCCTCCCGGGTCTGTAATAAATCTCACCTTATGCCCTTTACATCAGAGCGAGTCTCGAGTTTGTTCGTTGGGGTTAATTTGGGAGGCTTTTTCGGACCCAACCCTGGAATTACCTCCTAGCCAGTTACATCTCATCCACTTAGGTCTTCTTTGAAGACCTTCTTTGAAGGTCTTCTTTGAAGATTGGTCCACATTTCATCCAGAGAAATCTTTTCAAAACATAAATTCTGTTATGCTTCTTCTACACTTAAAACTCATTAATGCCTTCTTCTTTTTTTTTTTCCATTAATGCCTTCTTAAACTCTTTACTGTGGCATAGAATGCCCCATGTCCACTATGAGCTCTAATCCAGCCCTTCTTCACCTCATTCTTTGAGTTTTAGTCCTTTTAGGTTTTTTTTTCTGTGAATGTGTGTGTCCTCTCCAGCCATAGATAGACCTTTCTCCATGTTCTCTCCCTGGAATGAGGCCCCTCTGCTACCTTGTCTTTACCACCAGTTATAGATGTATAATTTCTATCTAGTCTTCACATCTCAGTTCAAGCATTCATTCTTCAGGAATCCCACCTTGATTCCATATTCTGGTTGGGCTCATTTATCACACACTTCCATAAAGTTGTGTTCCTTTTCTCCAGAGCTTATTTCAGTTGTTAACAGTGCATGTGTCAGAGTGGTTCTTTGCTTGCTATCCTTCTCTGCCTAAACTAAAAGCTATGTAGGAACAGTAACTATATCTCTTTTGTTCACTATTCCATTCCCAGTTTTGGACATAATATTTACTTAAAAAATATTTGTTAAATAAACAGTTCTAAGAGATAAGTACCATGATTACACTTACATCACATAATGCAATGGAAGACAGATAATATTTAAAGTACGAACTGCACTTTTTTTCATAAATCATCACTGTGTACATTAATGCAGTCATGGGGTATAATTTGAAATATTCTCTTTTTTTTAATTAAATCATAGCTATGTACATTAATGCAGCCATGGGGTACAGTGTGGTATTTTTATACACAATTTGAAATATTTTCATCAAACTAGTTAACATAGCCTCCATGGCATTTTCTTAGTTATTGTGTTAAGACATTAATATTCTACATTTAGTAAGTTTCACATGTACCCTTGTAAGATGCACCATAGATGTGGTCCCACCAGTTACCCTCCCTTCACCTGTCCTGCCCCTCCTCTCCCCTCCCTTTCCCCTTTCCCCATATTCTTGAGCTATAATTGGGTTATAGCTTTCATTAGAAAGCTATAAATTAGTTTCATAGTAGGACTAAGTACATTGGATACTTTTTCTTCCAT
>NW_003852411.1:21793213-21794510 GCF_000181295.1 Otolemur garnettii
TGGGCTTCTTCCATGACTTAGCAATTATGAATTGGGCTGCAATAAACATTCTGGTACAAATATCTTTGTTGTAGTGTGATTTTTGGTCTGCTGGATATATACCTAGTAGAGGAATTGTAGGATTGAATGGCAGTTCTATTTTTAGTTCTCTAAGTGTTCTCCAAACATCTTTCCAAAAGGAACGTATTAGTTTGCATTCCCACCAGCAGTGTAGAAGTGTCCCTTTTCTCCACATCTACGCCAGCATCTCTGGTTTGGGGATTTTGTGATATGGGCTAATCTAACTGGAGTTAGGTGATATCTCAAAGTAGTTTTGATTTGCATTTCTCTGATGATTAAGGATGAGGAGCATTTTTTCATATGTCTGTAGGCAGTGTACCTGTCTTCTTCAGAGAAGTTTCTCTTCACGTCCCTTGCCCACCCTGAGATGGGATCACTTGTTCTTTTCTTGCTAATATGTTTGAGTTCTCTATGGATTCTTGTTATTAAACCTTTGTTGGAGACATAACCTACAAATATCTTCTCCCATTCTGAGGGCTTTCTGGTTGCTTTACTTACTGTGTTCTTGGCTGTGCAGAAGCTTTTTAGTTTGATCAGGTCCCAGTAGTGTATTTGTGATGTTGCTTCAGTTGTCCAAGGGGTCCTCCTCATAAAATTTTCACCCATGCTGATTTCTTCAAGAGTTTTCCCTGAACTTTCTTCTAGCATTTTTATAGCTTCATGTCTTAAGTTTAAATCTTTAATCCAGTGAGAGTCTATCTTGATGGTAAAAGATGTGGGTCCAGTTTCAGTCTTCTACAGGTTGCCAGCCAGTTTGTCCAGCACCATTTGTTAAATAGGGAATCTTTTCCCCACTCAATGTTTTTAATTGGTTCGTCAAAGATCAGATAACAGTAAGTAACTGCGTTCATCTCTTGGTTCTCTATTCTTTTCCATGCATCTACCTCTCTGTTTTTGTGCCAGTACGTGCTGTTTTGATCACTATCAATTTATAGTATAGTCTGAAGTCTGATAGCATGATTCCTCCTGCTTTGTTTTTATTCCTGAGTAGTGTCTTGGCTATTTGAGGTTTTTTTCTGATTCCAAAGAAAATGAAGTATTATTTTTTCAAGATCTTTAATGTATGACAGTGGGGCTTTAATAGGGATTGCATTAAAATTATACATTGCTTTGGGTAGTATGGACATTTTAACAATGTTGATTCTTCCCAGCCATGAACATGGTATGTTTTTCCATTTGTTAACATTTTCAGCTATTTCTTTTCTTAGAGTTTCATAGTTCTCTTTATAGAGATCTT
>NW_003852411.1:21795213-21799785 GCF_000181295.1 Otolemur garnettii
ATCAAGGTGATGTTTGCTTCATAGAATGTGTTGGGTAGTATTTCCTTCTTTTACTGTATTTTGGAAGAGGTTAAGTAATATAGGTTCTATTTCCTCTTTAAAGGTTTGGTAGAATTCTGATGTGAAGCCATCTGGTCTTGGGCTTTTCTTTTTAGGAAGATTTTGTATAGTTGATGCTATTTCAGAACTTGATATAGGCCTGTTCAACATTTCCACTTCATTCTGGCTAAGTCTTGAAAGGTGGCATCCTTCCAAGTATTGGTCAATTTCCTTCAGGTTTTCATATTTCTTAGAATAAAGTTTCTTGTAATATTCATTAATGATTTTTTTAATTTCTGAGGGGTCTGTTGTTATTTCATCTCTAATATTTCTGTTTGATGAAATTAGGGATTTTATTCCCTTTTTCCTGGTTAGGTTAGCCAAAGGTTTATCTATTTTATTGACTTTTTCAAAAAAAACAACTGTTTGAATTATTGATCTGTTGTATATTCCTTTTGTTTTCAATTTCATTTAATTCTGCTGCTCTAATTTCGGTTATTTCTTTTTTTCTGCTGGGTTTGGGGTTGGAAATTTCTTCCTTTTCCAGTTTCTTGAGATGTCCTTTTAAGTTGTTATCATCCTCTCTTTCCGTTCTCTTGAGGTAGGCTTGCAGTGCTATAAATTTCCCTCTGCCTTTGTGGTATCCCAGAGGTTCTGATAATTCATGTCTTCATTATCATTGTGTTCCAAAATTTTGTAATTTCCTTCTTAATCTCCTCTATGACCCAGCTATCATTCAGCATAAGGTTATTTAGCTTCCACGTTTTTGTATGAGTCTGCAGATTCCTGTTGTTACTGAGTTCAACTTTTATTCTATGATGGTCCAAGAAGATACAAGGAATAATTTTCATACTTTTAAAATTGCTGAGGTTAGACTTCTGACCTAAGATACGGTCGATTTTGGAGTATGTTCCATGGGCTGATGAGAAGAATGTGGATTTGGTTTTGTTAGGATAAAATGTTCTATAGATGTCTGTTAAATCAAAATGTTGAATAGTTTAGTTTACGTCTAAAATTTCTTTGCTTAGCTTCTTATTTGAAGATCTATCCAACAGTGCCAAGGGAGTGTTAAAATCTCTGACTACTATGGAGCTGGAGGAAATCATGTTGCTCATGCCTGTTACAGTGTCTTTTATAAATTGAGGTGCACTCTGGCTGGGTGCATAAATATTAATAATTGAAATCTCATCGTATTGAATATTACCCTTAACCAATATGAAATGACCATCCTTATCCTTACTTACTTTTGTTGTTTTAAAGCCTATTGTATCTGCAAATGAAATTGCAACACCTGCTTTTTTCTGCTTTCCATTTGTCTGGAATATAGATGGCCATCCCTTCACCCTAAGTCTATATTTATTTTTTAAGGTAAGATGAGATTCTTGTATGCATATCTGGCTTGTGTTTTTCTATCCAGTCAGCCAACCTGTGCCTCTGTAGAGGGCAATTTAAGCCATTCACATTAATTGAGAATATTGATAATCCTGGCAAAATTCTGGGTATCAAGGTTTTGAAAGACCAGTGGACATTCTTAATCCTTTTGCCATTGTGGAAGTTGGAATTTGGTCAAAAGGTTCTGAGTGAGTTTACTTTTGTGGTGGAGGATTGCACTGGTCATTATGGAGGATAGGTCTAAGAATATCCTGGAGAGCTGGTTTAGTTATGGCAAATTTCTTCAACATGTGAATGTCATTAAAGTATTTCATTTCTCCATCACAAATGAAACTCAGTTTAGCTGGATACAGGATCCTGGGTTGAAAGTTATTTTGTTTTAGGAGATTAAAAGTCAATGACTACCTTCTTCTAGCTTGAAAGGTTTCAGCATAGAGATCTGCAGTCATTCTAATATTCTTCCCCTTGTAGGTTATGGTTTTCTTACATCTGGCTGCTTTCAGAATTTTCTCCTTCATATTAACTTTAGTGAAGTTAATTATGATGGTCCTGAGAGATGCCTTATTTGGGTTGAGTCATGCTGGGGTTCTGAAACTGTCTGCTGTCTGAATTTAGAATCTCCTGGCATGTCTGGAAAGTTCTCTTTCATAATCTTATGAAGAAGAAACTCTGTGCTTTGCAAAGCAACTTCATTGCCTTCAGGGATTCCTATAAGGCGAATATTAGTTTTCTTTCAATTATCCCAGAGCTCTCTGAGAGAATAATCCATTTTTGGTCTCCATTTCTCTTCTTCTTTGAAGGTTTGGGAGCATTTAAAAGCTTTGTCTTCAATGTCAGAAATCCTTTCTTCTGCTGTTCCATTCTGTTACTGAGGGATTCTACTGTATTTCTCAGATCTTTACAGGATGCAAAATCTTGTCTCAATGTGTCAGAATATTTGGTGATTTTGTCTTTGAATTTGTTGAATTCTTGAGACAACTTTTGAAATGCTCCTTGAAATTCTAATTCCAACTTTGCCTCTATTCTATTAACCTTATTTGCCATCCTAATTCTGAATTCAATTTCTGACATCTTAACCATCTGTTTATGAATGGGGATCTTCCATTGTGTCTGCCATATCCTTCTTTGGGGAGGTGATCTACTCTGGTTATTCATGTTATTGGAATTTTTTTGCTGATTCTGCCCCATGATAATTTTATACCATTTGGCTAGATGAGCAGATAAGGAGAAGTTGGGTTGGGGACTCAAGGGGTAGTGATTAACCAGCCCTTTGCCCAAAAGCTGGGACTGGTGTCTATACCTTTCCCCTTGGAGTTTTGCCAAGGACCTGTACAGTGCTACAGCCTAACAAACTGTGGGCCTGCTTGGTGTGGTGGGGCTAAGTGACTCTGTCTTGTTTTCACCTGGTCTCTGTCCTACCCTAGTGAATCAGTTACTCTGGGTTGAAGTCTCAGCTGTGGAGAAGTACCAGCAATTAAGTCACCCCACCCCCCAAAGGCAACAATTGAAAAAGGAAAATCAGACCTTCCCACAACCACATACCCAGGGTACCACTTTGGATAGTCTTTGGGTGATTAGCCTAGTTCAAGAGGCCCAAATCAATTGTCCCAGTCAGCACCAGCTTCAGGTGGGAGAGTTCAAAAGGTCTCTGGCAACTCTATAGCAGGGGTCTGTTGGCAGCTCATATGACTCACTTCAGTGCTGTGTGAGGTCAGAAGGACCCACCCAGAAAATAAATTAATCTGGGAAGGTTGATTCCTCCTTCCCCACCTTGCACTTCTGTCACACACAGGCACTGGTAACCCCACAGGGCTGTGACCCAGTTCCCTCCAATAAGCAGATGCTCCAGGGTTTTGCGCCTGCCTGAGTCACAGGGAGATCTATGTCTCCTCAGTCAGGCCACTGCTCTCTCCCACTATCCAGCAGGGGGAGGTGGGGCCTGACAACCTTGGGTGCTTAATGGAGGCTGGGGCATTTCATTCAGTTCCAGCCCTGCCCCTCATTGATGTTGTTGGCAGAACAGAACAACCTTGCAGAATTATTTCTGTCTCTGCTATATTCCCCTGTGGATCAGATGCTGTTTGAGCTGACAGAAACTGCAACTCAGCCCCGGTCTGTGCTATCAGGTCTCAGGGCAGGTGCCATTAGAACTCAAACTCAGCTGTCAGTTCTAGTCTCTGCCTGCCTGCATTTGTCTCAGCTATGATCCCCTGAGGGCCGAGTGTGCCTTAGGCTCAGTAAAGCAGTCCTCTGGGTCAGTCCTGCCCTGGGAGTTTGCTGTCTCTGCGCTTGCATATTCTAGTCCCCCACTCTGCCCAGACCATTACTGCCTCAGACCTACCCTTTACTCAGGGGCCTGCGTTTCTATCCCAGATCTGTTTTGCCAGTGGCGGCCACTGGACAAGATGCCTGGCTTCCTCTGGGTGCCTGAAGAGACAGGGAGTGTCTGTCCGGAATATCCCTGGAGGGGATAGGGCAGAAGTCCTATTGTTTCTGCTGCTGTGGCTGCTGCTCTGTGCCTCAGGGCACTGCTGCTCCTGTATGGTTCCCTCTCAGTTGACTGTCTTCTCCTTACTCCTGTGCCACAGAATCAGCACAGACCAGCAATAGCCTTGGCCTTGTCCTTGCCTCTCGAGAAAATGCCCAAGAATCTGGACTCCATGAGGGACAGGCTTCCAGACCTCAGGGTGAGAGTGGAGGGGAGTGCTGGGAGTTCAGAATTGCAGGTAAAGAATATATACAGTTTTATGCCTGGTGGGAGAGTGCCATGGCACCCTAGTAGGGGAAGGAGGTCCAGTTCTTAGAGGGTCTCTCCTGTGGAATAAAATGGGAGGATATTTGAATTCTGCTCACTTGTTTCTATGGAGTATACTGCAAGCCCTTATTATGGGGGAGGGGACTTCCATCTACTTGGGGATGGATTTTGTACCTTTTGTTTGTATCCTTGGGGTCGCAGCTTGCCTCAGCAGGGTTGATATGCATTCTTCAACCTTCTTCTCTCTTGGCTCAGCTCCAAACCATCAGCTTACTTGCTGAACTTCCGTCCTTTAACTTTCCTTCTGGATGGGAGCCTCTGTGGAAAGCTGGCTCCAGTTGGCCATCTTGTCTCTGCCCCCCAAACTGCACATTTTTTTTTTTTTT
>NW_003852411.1:21799970-21837729 GCF_000181295.1 Otolemur garnettii
CAGCCATCATTGTTGTTTGGCGGGCCCGGGCTGGGGATTCAAACCCACCACCTTAGGTATATGTGGCTGGCGCCTTAGCCACTTGAGCGACAGGCGCCGAGTCCCGAACTGCACATTTTAATTGTATTATGGAGTGTGCTGTCCAGGTTGGTAATATAAGTGAGCTAACAATAACACAGGCTACTTTATCTGGTTTTCTCATTGGCACTCGGCAGCAAGACAGACTTGAGAGAGAATGAAAAGCAGCTTTGATGAAGCACTACGAGGTGAGAAAGGTTCAAGCACACTTTCTGATGAGATGCAGTGAACATGAACAAATACAATACTGATTTTTCATGAGGTACTTGTGAAAAATTAAATTATGTAACAGCATAGACCCAGAAATTCCATTCCCAGGTATTTACCCAAGAGAAACAAAAATAGATCTTTACCAAAAGACTTGTACATGAAAGTTCATAGCAGTTTTATTCATAATAGCAAAAAATGGAAATAGCTTACTTGTCTATCAGCAAGGAAGTAGAAAACTATACTGGTATATTTTTCAATAGGATTCATACAATATTTATACCAGGAAAAAGGAAGAGCACACCAATGCATACAGTATTATGTTCAATGTCATCAACATTATGGTAAGCCAAAAAGCCAGACACAAAAAGAATAAGTACTGTATTAATCTATTTGTATTCTAAATCCAAATCATGTAAAACTAGCTTTAGTAAAGTTAAAATAAATTAATCAATAATAATAATGAGGATGACGTTGTCTCTCTGTGTGTGAGGCAGGACTGGTGAAGCAGGGGGCATGAGAGAACTTTCTGGGGTAATAATAATATTTCATACCTTAAAGTAATTTGGATTACACAATTACATGTATTTGTCAAAAAATGAGGAATTTTTCAATTCAGATTTATTTATTACATTGTATGTAAATTCTATCATCAAAAGAAATAGAACTGTAAATGAATATTAAACTAATGATGTGCATACTGGTGTATGTGGGGGAGTATTAATGGGGGGTCACGATTTACCCAGAATTTCATGCAAAGGTAAGGCAGATTGATTGAAGGTTGAGTAGATGAATAGAGTCATAATGAAACAAGTATAGTAAAATGTTAATTATAGAATTTCTGTGGTGAATTATGGGTGGTCCCTATAAAATATTCTCAACTCTTTTGTATATCTGTGTATTTTTTTTAAATAAAATATTAAAAAAAGAAAAGTCAAGTGAAAGCACCTGGTTTGCAGTAATCTTGCTGGATTAAATTTATTACAGTCTTCCCTATTGTTTGAATCTAAAGAAACTTCTTCTGTGAAAGCATACGGTTATCTTATTGTGATTAGAATAAATTCTCAGGGTTTTGAATCAATCCGTGCTGCTGTTTGTTATCACTACATCCTTCTTAAAATGCTCTTCTTTGTCTTCTTGTGACTCTTTGCTTTTCTGCCCTCCTTTCCACCTCTGTATTACTCTTCTTTCTCTCCCTAAGGCTGCTCCTTCTCCTCCTTAAATATAGCTCTATACTCTTTTTCTCATCTCTGTGATATCTCCCTGATAATTCCATTAAATTTCATGTCTTCAGTTATAACATCCACTCCAAAAATTAAAAAAATCTGTTGCCAGCCCTACCTTACTTTAAGAATATCAGCAGTACATTCTAAACTAATTTCTGGTCACTTCTATCTGGGTGTTCTCAGAATCTCACACTCAAATCTCTGCAACCATCCTTTGCTCCCAACTTGTGTTCCCACATCTTCCCAAGCCTTCTTAACTTCTTCTGCTTCTCAGCCTGCGTAGCAAGTGAGTGGCCACTTCTAACAGGTGGACCTCCTAAATCTCTCAGGCCCTGATCCCACCATCTCCACACCTTCTATTACTACCCTAGTTCATTTACTTGTTACATCTCTGTAGTCTGTGGCCAACAGTCTCCTAACTCATCTTCTGCTTCCTAGTTCTCCTATTTTCCTCTCTCCTGAAAACTCTCTGATGCCTAACAGTGCTAAAGTAATCCTTTGTCTGAAACATTTTTAATGGTTTCTCATCACTTAAAGAGTAAAGTTCAAGCTCTTTGGCCAGTCTTTCAAGATTACCGCATGGCCTAAAGTTAGTATTTTAACTCCATTCCCAGGTACTTCTGTAATATCCTAATCCTACATTCCAAACAAATGAAACCAGTTGCTTCTCTCCTCTGATCCTGAAACTCTTTCTCACCCATTTTGACCCAATTGCAATGTTTCACAAGATGCCCCCTAAATTTTTCAAATGGAAAGAATCTTATCTTGGAGCATGCACAGTTGTTTCTTTGATGCTCTCTTAGGGGTTTTGTGATAACTAAACTGGATAATACAATGCTAAGCATAGAGCATATCACACAGTCTATTGCTATTTCATCCTTCAATAGACAACTAAGACTGGAGGCAAAGACTTGGAACAGAAAAAAGTCTGGAAATAGATTCAAAGCAGAGCAAGCCCAGGATGATGCCATGACAATGATTTCAGGACACTGTTCTCCCTCCACATTTCTTGGCAAGCCTGATCCTGAAATGCCTACAAACCCGGGGCTTATGAACAAAGAACCAGTTATCTGATGTTTACAATCAAAATTAGAGGCATTAAGATGATGATAGAAAAGGATATAGAAAAAGTCACCTTTTAATCTGCTAGCCTGCATTTGGAGAGATGAAAAACATTACAGAGACGGGCATAGGGGATGAAGTGGATTCTCTCTACTTGGATGCCAACACTACTCTTTATAGCCACCACTTCTGGCCAATCAAAAGGCTAGCCTCTCTCCTTTTCTTCAATTTGAGAAACTGACAGATAACAGCCTATTACATGAGTAGAAAAGATTTGAAGTAAGTTTGAGCTTCAAAAGATGGTAAGTGGATAACCTTAGGGAAAAACAAAGTTTTCACATAACAGGTATTATATTATCAGGAGGTATATTAGATAAAATGTACAGCCTACTTGTTAGAGAAGTATGCTGGTTTCTCATGGGAATAAATACATGTATGATGTGGTGCAATAGCTTTTGCTGTTGCCACATTAGGGCTCATGGTCTTGACTTGCAAGGTAAGCTTGAGTTTTGTGAGCTTCTTCTCTGTAAGGGGGAAAATGTGATAGGGGTCCTAATATTCCTTTCCATTTCTCAACAGGAGTCCAAATATGAGCTAATGCAGCTCTTGGAACTATATTAGGACAATATGTAATCATTGCCCATCCACAGAAACCAAACTCAGAGGAGGGTTTGACATTTGCATGAGCAGTTTCTCCATACACCTTACTGTGCACCCTGACCACCCCGAGAAGGTCTGACCAGCATCAGAAAAAGATCTCTTACAGCTGCAAGGGCCTTGGGCTCTGCAAGGTAAGCGTGCCTACTAATATGGGATTCATACTGGTAGCGCCACTGATAATTTCAGATGTTGGGATTTGATCCAGGTGGAAACAATATAGCTGATATCAGGTGAAATAGTATAGACAAAGGCCTGGAAAGTTAGGATGGCACTCTTGGGAACCTAAGCCTCACCTATGCATTTATCTCAGACAGTGAACAGGGCTCAGTCTTTGTTTTCTATTGTTCAGTGTTTGGGGTTAGAGCAGTAAAAGGAAAAGTAAACGTTGGGAGGATGTCAGCCTGTTGATTTCAGGGAAAAGGAAACAAGAAACCACCTTCCCACTATGTACTCAACATGCACTTGACCCTCTGTGTTCATTATTTCATGGAATGGTCCCAGTGATCCCATGCAGGTCGTGTTAATATTAACCCTATTTTAGAGCTCAAGAAATTGAGGTTTAAAAATAGATGTAACTTGTCCAAGATCGCCCAGCTATTTCATGGCAGAGCAGAGCAGTGAATTCTTACCTGTCTGAATCTGAAGTGCATCTCTTTTACAATACTGCTTTGACTTCCCTCCCTGATCATTTCCTAAGTGCTTACAATGTCAAGACAACCTAATAGATCCTGTGTCTGTTTTCAATTCATAGAAAAGAAAAAAGAGGCTAAAAGAGGCAACGTGCCTAAACTCAGAAAACTGGTACATGCTAGCGTGAGTGCTGGAACATCTTGTCTTTTTTGAGCTCTAATCTCACTAAGATGATAGTTGACCAGGAAGAATGGAGACTGATCAGTCTGTACAATGATGATCAACATTTGCACAGCTCAGTAGAGGTAACACATGTTGTCATTTCATTTAAACTTCAACTAACACCTGGAGGCATGTCATAATATTATTTCCATTTTTCAGATGAAAAAGATGTTCAGAAAAACTTAGTGCCTCTTGCTGTAACACTTAGCTAATAAACCGTGAATAAAGGCCATGTCTTAGGGCACTTGACTATAGATCAAATTCACTTATTCCTTCAAAGTGTGCTGAGCACTTCCTATATGATAGGCACTGTGATGGTGACTGGGAATAGAGAGGTGAATGAGGCACAGTCTGGCTTTCAAGGAGCTCAGAGTCTAATGGGACATACAGCCAAACAAACCAGATAATCACAGTGGAAGGTGGTCAGCCCTTGTAGTAAGCACAGCCACACTATTCTGACAGGGAATGTGGGAATAGGGTCCCACTTGGCAGAACTACTAAGGTACAGATAGCAGGACTCACTTCTTGTTACACTGTAGCCTTTGTCAACAGCAGCACTTTTTGTTGTATGTGTGAAAAATAAAGTGGCACTAAGTTCTCCCTGAAGCCGGGAGAGAACTGCTTATGGAATGGAGGTACAGTTTTTCTTGGGATTTCAAATATTTCCTCATCATTGCCTCAGATGTCTTCTTGCTTGTATGATTAAGACACCATACTTTTCTCTTTGCCTCAGATATCTTCCTGCTCTCATGATCAAGACACTATACTTCTCTCTTTGACACATTTCTCTTAGAAGAGCTTATTAGGCCAGAGAAGGAAGCACATGTCCTTGACAATGTAAAAAAAAAAAAAAAAAGACTTTGGAATTTTGAAAAAATAGTTAAGGGAGAAGGACACAGATTTGCATGCTTTCTAATTTTTGAAAAGTCTATAAATAGAAAAATAAAAAGAATATTTTCATGAAAATCTCTTTGGGAAGAAAGCCAGGCAGGCCAGGTCAACTGTAGCTTGAAGGCAAGCCTCCGTGACTATTTTGGGATTTCCAAGAGGGAAAGATGCTGGGATGAAGCCCAGATGGACAAGAGGAAGCCAAGAGTTTCATCAGCAAAGACTTCATCTTGTTTTGCAGGGAAATAAAGGTGGGGAGGTCCTTTGCTCTTCCTTAGGGATATATTGAATATTCAAAAATATTAATTTTGGAACAACAATGCCTACAATTTTGGAAACAAGCTACAGTAAGTTAGAGCTGTAGTTGATTGTATTGGCAGAAAGCTCCTCTGAACCTCTGGAGGATGCCCATTCTAAGTCCCCACAGCCCTTCAACAGAAAATTAGAACAACATAACAGCTAGACCAGGAAGTAGCCAGGTGGACTGCAACCTCTGGGCACCTCCAAATGTCTAACACAAACCATAATTCAGCATCTGAAGTGAGCCCAGAATTTTAACAATTACAAAGAAAATAAGAGATTTATTTAATAATCCACAAACCCTTTGCTGTGAGTGTAAGTAACATGTTTTCTTCTTGCAGATGGCTCTTCCAAAATACAGGGCCAACTCCACACGATGTTGTCCTTAGAACTTTTATGTGCTTTGATGCCCCTTTTCTCTATTCTCAAATGCTCGGTTAAAGCCTATTGTGCAATAATCTACTTTGAATCACCATCACCTGACAGCCTTCCCTCCAGTGTCCTTTCAATTAGAAGCTTGCCTGTGCAACCCCCCTGCTACCTTCTGCTTAGTGACTGTTCATTCGAATGTCAGCAATAGAGCCTCTCTATGTTCTTCCATCTAGAAGCAGTCATGTTTTTAACCTGAGAATTAATGAATTAACTCAAAAGAATGACTAGTGGGAGAACTTTTAGGCACAAGGGCAGATTAAAGAGTGTATCAGAAAGCAGAAGATTTCATCCTCGTTCCCTTATATTGCAAGACAGAGATAGTCACTGTGGATTTGTTTCTATGTAATTTCGGCTCTATTCTTAGGAGTACATTTAAGAAAACATGTTGGCAGAATTTATAAACTCATGAAATTCTATTACGGAAAGAAAAAGAATTGTTAATGTTTTTACATCTTTTCTTCTAATCCTGCACTGTATGACTCAACATTGTGAAAATGTCAGCTTCTCACAAGTTGTTTCATAAATTACTTTGTCAGAAGAATGAATGGACAGATGCTTAGATATATGTACTTAAAATGTAAGATGGTAATGGCAGAATCCAAGATAAGGGTATGAATGTATTCACTATAAAATTCTGCCCCCTTTCCATATGTTTAAAATTTTATAATAAAGTGTAAGAGAAAATATGTTACTGTTGTAAGTAACCATAATTATGGAAAAATATTTGTCCCTGAATATTTATTCTTATCTTGGAATAATTTTTAACTGGAGTTGCTGTGTCAAAAGTATGACTATTTCAAAACAAACAAACAAAAGGATGAGTATTTCAAGGTTTTTAATACTCATATAAAAACGTTTTCCCAAACATTTGTTTCAACTTGTACTCCCACCAGTAGAATCTTACACGCTGTTGAGGTAGCATTTTTTAAAAATATAAATAACTTTATTGAGTTATATTGACACACAGTGAAATTTACAGATCTGAAATACATCACTCAAGGAGTTCTTTTTTTTTTTAACTATATATCTCATGTGACCACCACCACTAACAAGGTACAGAACATTTCCATCATTTCTGTCCCCAGAGAATTCCCTCATGTTCTTTACTAGCTGTCCCAAGTCTGTGTTACCTTAGTCAACCATTATGCTGATTTCTTATTACAAAGATTAGATTTATCTTTTCTAGAGTTTCTTATAAGACGAAAGGGATGCAGTTTATATTATTCTGAGTCTGTCTTCTTTTGCTCAGTATGTTTTCAAGGTTCATCCAGGTTATTTCATGTTGTTATACTAGTTTGTTCCTTTTTAACACTGAGTAATATTTCCTTCTTTAGATAAACCACGATCCGTTTATTAATTCTCTTGTTGATAGACATGAGATAGCATTAAAAAAACTTTTTAAAATTGCATTTAAATGTACCCTCATACCATTCATATGGAAAAGTAAGTTGTGGGCATTTGACCAAGGTCTTTGAAGTCAATACCTCTGCATAGATAAATAGATAATGTACAGTGAGGGTTTTAGGCACCTGTTTCAGGTCAGAGGAAAGATGCCTACAGGAAGGTTCAACTGCAGGCCTGTTAGTACTACCTACAAATTGGAACTGTTTAGCCACAGAACTGGTACTTTAAAATTTTCTTTCTCCCCAGTGTATGTCTCTAAAACATAAATAATCTATAAGAAAATTCTCACTGTTTTATGGCCAATTTCAACTTTTCTTTTTGGCATTTTTTTTAATAGTATATGAGAATTTCCCATGAGAAAAAAACCATTTTACTCTTCTACTGAAACATTTTAATGACAACGTAATAGGCAATGCATTCTATTTTTAATTCTCATAAAATTATGTTTATGTAAGAAATGAAAAGCATCCAGTCAAAATCACAAAATAGAATCAGAATTTGGGGAGGGGCAGGGACTCTTGAAGTCATCTAGCTCAAATTCCTTATTGCAATTAAAGAAAGTGAAGCCCAGAGAGATTACATGATTTATGGGAAGTCCCACTGCTAGTCATATAAGACGGGGCCAGAACCTTGTCCTTCTGATGTCCCATCTGTTTTCTGTCTATACTCCCCCAGCTTGCCTCTCTGTGAGCTGAGGCCAGGTGGCCTTATCTAATCCATGTCTTGAGGACTGTGGGCTGTTTTCCAGGGCACACAGGATTCACCAAGACCAAAGTAGAAGTGTCTTCTCTCATTTTCTGACTGTGAAACCCACATACCTTCCAGTCCTTGGACTACAAAATTCCAGCCTCCCTGTACCTTGCTGCATATTCCTATCTCAAAGTCGAGCTGTTCTGAAAGTCTAGCTTCAAACTTTAGTAGCATAGAAAGAACGTGTCATACTCAATACTCATTAAGCTTAAAATTCTTTCTTTTTATTTTTGAAAACTTTTTATAGCAGCTTCTATTATTGAGAGTGTCCACCCAGGGCTACAAGCCTCTAATTCCTCAAAGGTAACAACACCTGTTCCCTAGTGGGAACATGCACAGTAAGGAGCTCCTGGTGACTTTAACTGACTAAATGCACCAGAGCCATAATTGATGAGATTGGCAGGAAGCTCCTCTGAACCTCCGGAGCAGTGATTTTCGATCAATGTGCGGTGAGAGGATTTCGCCCAAGTGTGCTATTTGTATGTCATTTTGGGTTGACCTCCACTCCTCAGTTGACTTAATTGATTGCTTATTTAGAAGGTATGTGATACATTTCCATGGCTCTGTATAGCAGAACTAAAAAACAGGACAAATCTAGAGACATGTGGCTGATGGCTTCATGTGCCATGAAAATTTTTAGAGACCCTTAATTAAATTATTCTTTAAAGAAGTTCAAAGCACAGTAGCTGTATTCTTTTTCTTACTCTTTTTTGGCAATGAATAATAGTAATAATGCAAAGAAAGTAACATTCACATTGTCAGATAGAAGTATGTGTATTATAGAATACATTGATCAGTTAACTTCTTTTTCTTATTTTGTTTTTTCCAAAGTCTCAAAAAAAAAAAAGACAACTAATATTTATAAATAAAAGATAATTTCAAAAAAAAACAGATCATACCAAATCTTATAGACATCTTACTCTTTTTTTAATCAACATAATTTAAGTGTGCCACAGAAGTTTAACTGTAGGTTTAAGTGTATTGTGAGATAAACAATGTAGAAAACCACTGCTATACAGATGACCATTCCAAGTCCTCACAGCCCTTCAACAGAACATCAAAATGACAAATGTAGCCAGGTGGGCACCTCCAAATGCCTAACACAAGCCATAATTCAACATTTGGGGTGAGCCCAGAATTTTTTAACAATTATAAAGAAGATAAGAGATTTATTTCACAATGCACAAACCCTTTGCTTCAAGTGTAGGTAATTCATTTTCATCTTTGCAGATGGCCCATTACCATGGTTAATTACCATCTGATTCGCCTAGTATGGGTGAAGATTTCATGAAGGATTCTAGGAGGACACATAGTAAGGAAACTGTATATAACCTAACCTGTTATACCACCTGTTCTATAAGCCCACACTTGTCAATCACCCCATAGCCAGGAAATGGCAACAAGTTCTATGAAGAGAAAGGCAGGACAAACTAGTGAGCATATAAAAGACAGGGTGTGCTCAAACTTTGGGGTCTTTCTCCACTCACAGAGAATGCCCCGTCTGTCCCTCTGAGACGTACTTGCACTTCATGATAAATGTGTGCATGATTGCTTTGTATCTGTGACCACTCTATCATCAGCTCGACTCCGTACCAGTACTCATTCCTGTCCATGGGAACCAGGGACATCTAGTCAGACTTAATACTTTGGGGGGGGGAGATACTTTGAGAAAATGAAAATATTCCATTTCTGTCATGCTTTTGTCTATTAATTTTAATATCCATGATGATTCTTACCTGCAACAATTCTAATAATACTATGGTGTTTGAGAAATGTTTATTTTCTATAGCCTTGATTCTTTCTACCTTTCTTCCATCCCTCCCATCACCCCTCCCATCCCCTCTCCTTCTCTCTCTTTTCCTCTCTTCTCTTCTCTCCTTTCTTTCTCTGCCACCTTCCTTCCTTTCCTTTTCTCTTCTCCTCAGTCCCATTTTCATCTTTCCCTCCCTTTCCCCTTTTCCTCCCTCCCTTTCTCCTTTCTTTCTCTTTTCTTCATATCCTCTCTGTCTCTCCTGGTTTCGTCTCTTTCTGTTTAAATTGTCCCAATTTAGCCATTGAGGGTTCCTTTGAATTGGCTCCTATATTTTTCCAACATAACATCATCATTTTCTGAGACTTCCTTCTTTCCTGGCACCACAGAATATGTCCAGTTCTTTCCCTTCCCCAGCCTGGAATCATCCACTTCTCTGAGGAGCTCTGGTTGCTTTCACTGGACAGTGTTACTTGAAAACCAAGATCTTGGTGCCTGTTCTGTTCACTCTCCTGAGTGTCACTGCTTCCAGTCTCAGCCTTCTCAGGAGAGAAAGCTAGTAAATGTAAGAACATGCATGTATATGTATATGCATAAACATATCTGTATATCTATCTGATTTAATCTAATGTAATCTACCTATCATCTATCACCAGGTAAAGACCATGGGTTCCTACTGATACCTTTAATTTTAATCCAACACCACAGAATTGTTAAAAACACCTAGACTTCCTTTTTCCTTCTTTGTAACTCTTTAACAGAGAGAAATCTAGCTATCATTGTCCACAACATATTTTCCTATTGTTTCAGTCTCCAAAACACACATAAAGTAGTTTCAGAACTGCTAACACAAACTCCTGTGCAAAACAAGTTTATTAACTAGAGTAAAACATGTGTGCCGCATTCCATTTGTATTCAGCCTTACAGTGCATATTTAAATCCTGTTTTCCAGACTTCCTTAGGCTTGTTGTTTTCTTCTCCAACCCTTTCAATGGTGTCTGGTTACTCATTTGTTGCACAGTTAGGTTTATTGATTGCTATTTATATATCATTTTGGGTTGACCTCCACCCCTCAGTTGACTTGATTGATTGCTTCTTTAGAAGGTATGTGATACACTTCCATGGTTCTGCACAGCAGAACAGGGCAAATCTAGAGACATGTGGCTGATGGCTTACAATTAATATCATACTTTATTTACTTGTTTATTTGTTATATTTTTCTCTGGATATTATTTCGTCCCCAAATTGATGCTTAACATTTGCCCTTCTCTATTATCATCTCAGAGTTTACAGATGGGGACCCCAAATGTAGGTAAAGTTAAAGAGATATGTGGTATGTGTGGATATATGCAGAAGGATTTATACACACACACATTTGTGTATTAATCTAAATTATTCCCTGCTTCAGAATGATTTTCCTCAGTAATGTATACTGAGTAATGTAAAGTATTCCCCCAAACAATACATCCACAGTGCTCCTGACTGAGCTGAAGTCAGTAGGAAGCATAATTTGAACAAGGGCAAGCAGAGGTCACTGAGGAGTGCTTAGAAAGCTGTGCCCAAACACAGAACACATGCCTGTGGACACGAGGACACATAGTAGACAGTAGCAGCTAGCTGGGTGACCTTTTCTCCTTGCCAATTTCTTATGTCCTCTTTGAAGCTTTTGACTGTGCTGATGACCCTCTTCTTTCTGGGGGCCTTTGCAAGGCCTAATATTCATGGCAGCTTTTTTTATGATTTCCTTCTCCTGTTATTAATATTTCAAATTCTTATTCTCCATAAAAGAATGTCCACATTTGCTGCCACGAGTTCTTGGAAAAATGGAAAATAAACACAAGATCAAAAATCAAAACTTGGGCTGTCTTCTTTATGAATGGCTAGTTAACTTCTTTCCTTTCCCTCCAATGACTGCTGAAAAATTTCCAAAAATAACCAGAACAAGTGGTTCAAAGCAAACCATAAACTCTATAATGAGCAGCAAATCCTCCCCAAAGCCCTCTTGACCACAGTTGCAGAACTTCAGTAAAAGGCACCAAAGCAGTAGAATCCTTATAAGAATGACAGTGTGTGGGAATAATGGGTTAATAGCCCACTCTGCCTGGAGAGTTCACTGCACCCAACCAACCAGGCTGTAGGGCTCACAAATGAACAATTATTAGTTTTTTATACTGTCTACTATATAGACTATGGTATTAAATTTATTTTTATATGAATAGAACAGAATATAAATAAATCAAGGTAAAACTGAAATAATGATTAATTTTACATGATTGTTTTCTCCAACAAGTTATTTTATTAGTGTTTCAACAGATCTCTAAACTTGAGTCATACTACTCAGAGAAGCATTATTAAGTTGGAGTATTGTATCAAAACTATTATTTAATGTTACACAGTATCTAATGATTTTCTACTATGACATGTGCAAATACTAATTCACCCAAGATTTTTGCTAATTATCTTATTTTTACAGTTTCAAAATTTAAGCCATTTGATGTCTATGCTCTGGTTTCAATTGTCTAGTTGTTTAATTCTAGGTCTGAGTAACTAATTTATACCAGTCCCTATATCATGGTTTCTCCATTCTTCACTTCTTGCTTGACTAGCTAAATTTTGTCAAGGGTATATTTTAAGATGTACTAGCAGGACCTTTCTTCTCTGAGTTCTTGAAAACTTAAAAGCACCTGTCTTTTGCTACAAACAATGGTTGGTCTAGCAGTGAAATACTTGGGTTCCACTTTCCTCACCTGAAGATTTTGTAGATATCACTCCACTGTCTTCTCATATCCACCATTGTAATGATCAGGTCTGACACCATCTTGATTTTTCACTTTTATAAGTGACTTGCATGTCTGTTTTGCTTTATAGCCTACATGATCTAACATGCTCCCTTTCTCTTTCAAGTTCAATAACCTTACTAAAATGTTTTTCCAAGTTCAAATCCCATGTCAATTTTCCCTGGGCCACAGTTTGTTCTTGCATCCTGCAAGGGATTTGGCTCTCCCAACAAACATGAGAGCTCATGAGACGAGAGCATCAGTGTTTAGAAATCTTTATACCTGTGGTATTAAGAGCCACAGGAGTGTGTCTATAAGAGGCTGGAGGAGAAGGCAGTTGGGAGCATACGTACATTCTTTTTTATTTTTTTCTTTTTTTAAAAAATTAAATCATAGCTGTGTACATTAATACAATTATGGGGTACAATGTGCTGGTTTTATATACAATTCAAAATACTGGTTAACAAAACCTTCACCGCATTTCCTTAGTTGTTATGTTAAGACATTTATATTCTACACTTAGAAGATTTAACATGTACCCTTGTAAAATGCACCATAGGTGTGGTCCCACCAATTACCCTCCTTTCACTCATCCTGCCCCCTCCCATCCCCTCCTCCTCCTCTTTGTCTTTCATCTTGGGCTGTAGTTGGGTTATAGCATTCATATGGAAGTGTGGGTTTCATAGTATGGCTGAGTACATTGGATACTTTTTCTTCCATTCTTGAGATACTTTGCTAAGAAGAATATGTTACAGCTCCATCCATGTAAACATAAAAGAGGTAAAGTCTCCATATTTTTTAAGGTTGCATAATATTCCATGATGTATAAGCTGAATATTAGTTTTCTTCGAATTATCCCAGAGCTCTCTGAGAGAGTGATCCATTTTTGCTCTCCATTTCTCTTCATCTTTGAGTGCTTGGGCACGTTCAAAAGCTTTGTCTTCAGTGCCAGAGATCCTTTCTTCTGCCTGTTCCATTCCATTACTGAGGGATTCTACCATATTTTTCAGATCTTTAAGGGCTACAACCTCTTGCCTCAGTGTCTCGTAATCTTTGGTCATTTTATCTTTGAAATCATTGAATTCTTGGGACAGCTTTTGAATAATTTGAAATTCTAATTCTCTCCTTTCCTCCATTCTGTTAATCTTATTTGCTATCCAGATTCTGAACTTGATTTCTGACATCTCAGTCATCTGTTTATGGAAGAGATCTTCAATTGCATCTGCTTCATCCTTCCTTGGGGGAGTCGATCTACTCTGGTTATTCAGGTTACCAGAGTTTTTCTGCTGATTCTGCCCTATACTGAATTTGTGGCTGTTGCTCTTTGCCTCAGGGTACTGCCTCTCCAGTGTGGTTCCCTCTCCACTGACTGACTGACTGTCCTCTCGTAGTATTCAGGCACCAGGCCTGGTGTGCCAAGAATGTGCACCTGGATCAGTCCTTGGGAAGGCAGGCGCATGGCCTACAGATAAATGAAAAAATGCTCACCATCCTTAATCATCAGAGAAATGCAATCAAAACTACTTTGAGATACCATCTAACACCAGTAAGATTAGCCCATATCACAAAATCCCAAAATCACAGATGCTGGCATGGTTATGGAGAAAAGGGAACACCACTACACTGCTGGTGAGATTGCAAACTAATATGTTCCTTTTGGAAAGACATCTGGAAAACACTTAAAGAACTAAAAATAGACTTGCCATTTGGTCCTATAATTTCTCTACTAGATATATATCCAGAAGACCAAAAATCACACTACAATAAAGATATTTGTATCAGAATGTTCATTGCAGCCAAATTCATAATTGCTAGGTCATGGAAGAAGCCCAAGTGCCCATCAACCCATGAATGGATCAATAAATTGTGGTATATATATACAATGGAATACTATGCAGCCATAAAAAAGATGGAGACTTTATCTCCTTCATGTTTACATGGATGGAGCTAGAAAATATTCTTCTTAGCAAAGTATCTCAAGAATGGAATAAAAAGTATCCAGTGTACTCAGTCCTACTATGAAACTAATTCATAGCTTTCATAGGAAAACTATGACCCAATTTTAGCCCAAGAATATGGGGAAAGGGGAGAGGGAGGGGAGGGAGGAGGATGGGTGGAGGGAGGGTGATTGGAGGGTGATGGGATTGGTGATTGGATAGGATAAACGTCTATGGTTTAT
This sequence comes from Otolemur garnettii, assembly GCF_000181295.1. Taxonomy (NCBI): domain Eukaryota; kingdom Metazoa; phylum Chordata; class Mammalia; order Primates; family Galagidae; genus Otolemur; species Otolemur garnettii. Next base: position 21,814,536 of record NW_003852411.1, read on the forward strand.
CCTATAAAGGTACATGTGAATCTCTCTAAATGTAGAATATAAATCCCTTAACACAATAACTAAGAAAATGACATAAAGGCTATGTTAACCAGTTGGATGAAAGTATTTCAAATTGTATATAGCAACAGCACTCTGTACCCCATGATAGCATTAATGTACACAGATATTATTTAATAAAAAAAAATTCCATGGTGTACATATATCACAATTTATTAATCCATTCATGGATTGATGGGCATACGTACATTCTATCATGGACCTGCTCACTCTGACTCTGTCACTTCTCCTGCCTGCAGAATGCCTGCACAGCATTGGTCTCTATAAAAGACTGCTAAGATGTAGTCTTCTAAGACTGCTTTACTTTCTCAAATACTATCTTTCTTTCTCTCTCCCTTCTGCTAAAGCAAATAGCCCTCAGGCACCTAAGAGCAATTGTTCCTGAGCAAGGTAGCCTAGCAGTCTGCATCCAGAACCAAAATAAGCCAGGGGCTGGACACTTGGCCAGTCCCAGAACCCAGTAAGTGGCATCCTAGATGGGACCCAATAAGTGTCATCATGTAGAGACCTCAACATAAGACTCTGTTTCAAACAACAACAACAACAATAATAATAAAACAATAAAACCCTTGAAGACCTAATTTAAAAATCAGGTCAGAGGGTGATGCCTGTGGCTCAGTGAGTAGGGTGTCAGTCCTGTATACCAAGGGTGGTGAGTACAAACCCAGCCCTGGCCAAACTGCAACAATAAAAAAATAAAGTTTAAAAAAAATCTTAAAACAAAAATCAAACCAGAGCAATTAAGCAAGAGAAAGATATAAAAGGTACCAAAATTGGAAAGAAAGAAGTAAAATTAACCTTTTTGGCAGCATGATCTTATACCTAGAAAAATCTAAAGACTCCACCAAAAATAACTGTTAGAACTGATAAACAAATTTAGTGAAGTTGCAGGACACAACTTTAATATACAAAATCAGTAGCATTTACATACACAAATAGCAGACAAAATGAAAAAGGATTCAAAGAAGCAATTCTATTCACAATAGCTACAAAAATATAAAATACCTAGGAATCAATCTGACAAAAGAAGTAAAAGATCTACACAAAGAAAACCATAAAACACTGATGAGAGAAATTCAAGAGGAGAGAAAAAGTGAAGAGATATTCTATTTTGAATTGAAAGAATTAATATTGTTAAAATGACAGTACTACACAAAGCAATTTGCAGATCCTTTGTGGTCTGGACAGAGTTGTCATTGTACAAAGGTTGGACAATTAAGTTTGTGGACTTGCCACCATGTGCTTTCCTTGGCAGCACTGTACAAACAACTTGGTAGGGTTTTATTACTTTAGTATATCTGTGTCTCACAGCTGTTTGTGCTGATGTATGGCAATGCCTGGTTGAGTGGCATTCATTACTGTTTTTGTGTGTTTTAGCATATTTTACAATAACCCTGGTGGTTATTCCAGAAAAAGAATTTCAAAATTGCTCTGAAGGGTGGACTAGGCACTGGCATCAGTGCATAGCTTCCCAAGGAGAATACTTTGAAGGTGACCATAGATACTCAGCTGTGAGGTATGTAGCACTTTTTCTAGGAAGAGTTCTCAGGTTTAATTGCCAGACATTACATAGCCAGGCAAATTGAAGAAACTGGAAAATCGATTGAAAGAAGTTTGAAGAGTAAAGCGCTACTTTTAAAGTTTATGCTTTGATGATGGATGACAGCACTGATACCATAAATATGGCTCAACTTGCCATTTTTATTAGAGACATTGATGAATATAATGTTACCGAAGAAATGGCTTCTCTAGTGGCATTAAAAGATACAACTAAATCAACTGACTTATATGAGGCAGTAAAACATTTGTTAAAGTGGTTTTCTTTGTCCATTATCAATATGTCTTTATAGCAATTGATGGTGCTGCAATGATGGTACATAAAAGAAAGAGACTTGTAAAATTAACAGAAGACAATGCAATTGCTGCTCCAGACTGACATTTGATTATGTATCATTGCATAGTACATCAAAAATATTTATACTCAAATATTTTAAAAAGGGTGATGTCATGCAAATTGCCGTCAAGACTATGAACTTCATAAGGGCCAAAGGGATTAAATCATCGCCAATTCCAGGAATTCCTTAAAAATACTGATGCTGACTATGATGACATCATTTACTTTTCAGAAGTAGGATGTCTAAGTTGAGGCCAAATGTCAAAAAGATTTAATGACTTGCAACGTATCAGCAAGTTGTTCATGGTATCAAAAATCAAATTTGTGCTAAAACTTGACAATGAAAACTGGATTACAGGGTAACATTTTTAGTGGATTTAACCAGTCACTTAGCCACTCATCTATATGAGTTAAACACGCACCTTAGAGGTGAAAACGAACATATCAAGACAATGTTTCAAACCATAAGAAAGTTCTGAATGAAACCGAAATTATATCAAGCTCAAATTAAGGCAGACCATTTCATGCATTTTGACACATTGGCTAAACACAGTCCTGTTAATAGCAAAAAACATGCAGTCTTGCTTTTTGATTTGATACAAGAATTTGAAAATAGATTTCAAGATCTCTAGGAAAATAAAGAACATTTTGGTGCATTTGTGACTCCATTTTCAGTTGACATAAATGTTACCTGCTAATTTTCAAATGGAATGAATAGAGCTGCAGTCTGACATAGAACTTAAAGTAAAATTTAACCAACTCCTTTTACTGGATTTTTATAGGTCCTGTCTTCCCAGAGACAAATATCCCTTGCTTCACAATCACACCTTATTTGTGTTATCACTTTTTGGCAGCTCCTACATTTGCAAGCAACTATTTTCAAACATGAAGCATGATAAGAATAAAATTAGAACTAAAATATCTGATGAGTACCTTGTGAATTTACTGAGAATTCCAACTACTTCCACAAAACTAGATATTGATACATTGGCTTCTCAAATAAATGTCAAATGTCCCCCAGTTTTATGTTGCCCATTTTTCTTTTACTTTTATAATAAAAATATCAAAAAACTCAAGGACATTTTATTACATAGATATGGAAATTATTCATGGACCTTTTTGGTTTAAAAAAATTTTTTTTCGATCATCAGCTTTTATTAGTGTTTCTGTATTTAATGTGTGGCTCCAAACAGCTCTTCTTCCAGTGGGGCCCAGAGCAACCAAAAGTTTGGATACGCCCTGGCTAAAGCCTATTACAGCATCACCCACTGACAGGGAGGACAACTCTATAGTTCATCCCAGTATCTACTGACTCAATTAAACAGGGTGTCACTGATTCTTACTCACAAGTATCACTCACCTACTCAACACAATTCACATTCTGAGGAAGACGGTAAGACAGAAGAATAGAAGCAACTCGAGGGAACATTGGTTTTTAGGAAAGGAATAAAATTACAGGCAGCATGAGCTGCCAGGGGTTTCCCTCCTTCACTGTAGACATCTTGGCTAAATGAGGAGCTGCTCAGAGTCTACACAGAAACATTGCACCAGAGAGCAGGTGCAGCAGAGATCTGGTGGATGTCAAGCATGGGTTTCTGCAACTGATGCCATCTGGATTGCTCTGGTGCATGAAGCCAGTTCTTCTCAGGATACAACCTTCTAGCAGTAGCCTTTGCATCAACCTTGCTAGGCTGAGAGGGAACGACAGAACATAAGCTCCCCTGTAATGTGTGCTATGACTGCGAGCTGAGCATGCCTCCTTCCCTGCATGGGATCTGGGCAGAGTAAGAGCCTGATACATAACAGCCATTTCCTTGGAAGCCTTGGGCAACAGCCTCAGCAGGTCCTAGGTGTTGGGGGCAGAACCTTGGCTGATCAGAAGCTCCAGCCCACCTATATAGTCCCTAGGTCACTCAGACAAACCTCTGCCTCCATGACTGGGAATGCACAGCGTCCACACTTACAGAACAGCCCTCCACATGTGCAGCTCTGCTCCTTTTAGCCCCATCACCATCTCTAAAATTCTCACTGCACTTGAGCCCAAAGCTTTGCTCCTGTAGTTCTAGGGTCCCTGCCAGGACTGTGATAGCACTGCCAAAATTCCAGAGATTAGCTAACATACTAAGACACTACCCCTGAGTCTCCACCAATTCCACTAGACTGGCAGAAGCATCCCAAGGTCAAAGATGTCACCCAGAACCCTACAGCCCTGACATTACTCCTGGACTTGGTTCATGCAAATGCCCATAGCCTAGTCAACCATGACTACAGCCAAAATAGATTCACCCAGCTGCCACAGACATCTCTACTGGGTGACCCCAGCCAAAACAATCCCCCACAACAATAGTTGTGGCAGAGAGAGTTATATCCAGCCCTAAATGAAAACTTCCAACAATGAGCTGGAAGGTAAAAACCCACCCCACACAAAGATCATCTAGCAGTGGGTCCAACTGATAATCCTCAAGAAATGGGTTAAAAGAAGAGAAGTTCTACAGACTGTCAGCGCACCCTCTCCTCCCTATGGGTCAACATTCCAGAGTGTGTCACAAAAGCTCCATCTAGAGTCCTTCTCTTTCTTTAACTAAATAGAATTATCAGTAAAAGAAAATAAATTCTCTGCAATGCTATTAAACCACAGCTAAGAGAAGAGGAGCTAGGTGAGAAAGAAACCAGCAAAAGAATGATGGCAACATGAAAAAAGCAAAATCGACTGAGATGTTACTATATTTCTTGATCACTTCCAGGAGCCTTGTGGTTGAGCCCCTGTGATTTTTCAGATATAAGATCATACCATCAACAAAGAGTGACAGTTTGACCTCCTCAGTCCCTATTTGAATACACTTGATTCCTTTCTCTTGCCTGATTGCATTAGCTAGAACTTCTGGCGCAATGTTGAATAGTAGTGGTGATAGTGGACATACTGGTCTGGATCCCACAATTCCATTACTAGGTATCTACCCAAAAGGAAAAAAATCCTTTTACCATAAGAACATTTGTATTTGAATTTTAATTGTAGCTCAATACACAATTGCCAAGATGTGGCAATAACCCAAGTGCCCATCAACCCATGAATGTATTAATAAACTATAGTTTATTTACACCATGGAATTAAAAAAGCCATAAAAAATATGGAGACTTTACATCTTCTGTATTTACCTGGATGGAGTTGAAGAACATTCTCCCTAGTAAAGTTTTGCAAAAATGGAAAAGCAAGTATCTAATGTACTCAATACAATTTGAAACCAGCGGATGAACAACTATACACCCACCTGAGAGAAAAATTGAATTAAACTCAAGTGGGGATAGGGGAGGGGTAGAGAGGAAGCAGGAAAGGGGAGGAGGGAGGCAGATTGGTGAGCTTTCACCTAATGGGCACAATTTAAGGGTATATAGCACACCTGGGTGAGGGGCTCCACTATAATTTGGACTTTACATAACAAGTGCAAACAGTGCATGTTGAAAGTGGGGCAGCTATGTGAAAAAGCATTCTAAGTCCCTGATACTGGTGGAGCCACTATAATAGCTCTGGAATATCTACCTGGAATTACAGTTCAGACAACCTCCCCAGAATTTTACACACTAGGTAAATGAATTTCTTACTTGTTTAAGGCACTGTTTAGATCCTTTTGTTATATGTAGAAGCCTATCCTATAGCCTAACTAATACAGACACACAGTTACCAAATAAGAGACTGGGATTTGAACCAAAGTGCACACTTACATGCATAGAGTGGCTACCTTCAGCCACTTAAATTATACAATCCCATTCCTTCTCCTTGTCTTCGTCCTGCCCATGTTCTTGCCCTAAGCCTCCCACTATCGCCCTATTTGTACTGAGTTAGGTAACTCATCTACTATCCCTTCCTTACTCCACAGCTGCACAAACTATAGTAGATACTTAACTATTCCTACAGGAGCAACACTGGAAACTCTAAAGGTTTCTCACTGGTACCTTTTCCATTGACTTCATCAGCTATTTTTCCAAAAGTAGGGACCTAGATCCCTGTAAAATTAAAATGTTAGACTGAATGATATCTAGGATATATCTGAGACCAGGATATAAATATAATCTTCTCAGGTAATTCCTTTTTACTGTCACAGGCAGAGAAGATGCAAAAAATACCATACATGTGCATGTCATTCCTTAGCCAAGTAAAACCTTCAATCCATTCCAGGTTCATATGTTAAACTATGCACACTTTCCCAGAGGAGAAGGCATATTTTATTTTAAATGCATAATTTAGTACTTACACCTGAAAACATGACCAATGGCCTTCCTTTTCACAAGCCAACACTATTTTCAAAGACGATGTATTTCATATCCCCCGGAGGGAGATGTGAAGTAGGCTACAAACATGACTTAGAGTTCTGATGGGAAATGGGATGTGAAAGGCCTTTTTCACAGCAGGTTTTTACTTTAAAGCAATATATATGCTTTAGAAAGACAGTAACTCAAATAATCATACTCCAAGGTCTTAAATTTTTTCAAAGCCAAGGCATATATTAAGAGAGGTTATTAATAATATCTATGTATAAAAGACTAGGCAGCAGAAAACTAAGGTCTTGGGATGAAAAATCCTGTGAAAGGTCACACTTAACATAATAGTGTGTGGCACAGATTTCCTGAGAGCTGAATTCAGGTTTACAAAGTCTGACAATTAAGTCCACCAACTCATTCTAGAAAAAAGTGCTACCTGCTTCATTGTTGAATATCACTATGGTAGCCTTTGATGTATTCCCCTTAGGAAGCTATGCAGTGATGCCAGTGCCTAGTCCACCCTTCAGAGCAATTTTGGGATTCTTTATCTGGAGTGGCCATCAGAGCTATCTTCATACTACCCTTGTTGTCCTGAATGTTATCAAAATGTCTTCCTTTCAATATTTCCTTTCTGTTCGGTAAAGAAAACTTCTTTGGAGGCCAGATCAGGTGAATAGGAAGAGTGTTCCAATATAGCTATTTGTTTACTGGCTAAAAACTTCCTCACAGACTTTGTGAGATGGTACATTGTCATGATGCAAGAGCTATGACATGGCAAAAAGTTCCAGTTGCTTTTGTTTAACTTTTTTATCAAGCCCTTTCAGCATTTTCCAATAGTAAACTTGCTTAACTGTCCAGCTGGTACAAATTCATAATGAACAATCCCATTGATATAAAAAAAAGTTAGCAACATCATTTGGACTCTTGATTTGGATTGACAGAACTTTTTTGGCCTTGGAGAATTGGCTGACTTCCATTGTGCACTTTGATGCTTTGTTTCAGGATTCTATTGGTACACCCATGTTTCATCACCAGTGAGAACGTGGCCTCCCCCCAAATCATCTTGCCCCTCCAAAAAAGAAGGTCTTGGCAAACTTCAACTCTCTTTTATTTTTGTTCATCAGTGAGCTCCTTTGGGCCCATTTTTACATGTACCTTTCTTATCCCAAGATTTTCAATTAAGATTTTCCTGTTTTTCTATCAATGTTTACTTGGTCTGATATACTTCTTACAGACAGCTGAAGATTTTGAAACACACTTTGATGAATTTTTGCAATGTTTTTGTCAGCTCTATTCATTAATGGCCTTACTGACCTCTCTTCATCAGTGATGCTTTCTGGTCCCTCAGAAAAACATTTAATCTGGGGAAAGGTGTGGTGGCTCACATCCATAATCCTGGCACTCTGGGAGGCCAAGGTGGGTGGATTGCCTGAGCTCACAAGTTTGAGACTAGCCTGAACCAGAGCAAGATATCATCTTTAAAAATAGCTGGGCATTGTTGTGGGCACCTGTAGTCTCAGCTACTTGATAGGCTGAGGGGAGGATTGCCTCAGGGGGATTGCTTGAGACCAGAAGTTTGAGAGTTTGAGGTTGCTGTGAGTTATGATGCCATGGCACTCTACCAAGGGCAACAAATTGAGACTCTATCTCAAAAAAAAAAAAAAAGAAAAAGAAAAAGAAAAGAAAGAAAAGAAAAGAAGAACATTTAATCCATTGGTACACTGCTACTTTCTTCATGGCATAATCCCTATAAAGTTGGACCAATATGTCCCTGATTTCACTTCCACACTTGCCAAGTTTAACAAGAAATTCAATGTTTCTTTGTTGCTCTAATTCAAGCTCCCACATTCTCACAGCAGCACACAAAAGCAAGCAACAATATACTGAACACCACTTAGCAAGACAGTATCACAGTTGACATGAACACAGCTATGTGACACTAATATACCAAGGTTATGAAACTTTACCGAGTTGTTCTTATAGTCCTGCCAACATAAGCACATGGTGGTAAGTTTGTGAACTTAATTGTCAGACCTCATATATAATCTAGAGATTATCTGTTGTAATGTACCCAATATTGGTAACGTGTACTAGGTGTTTAATGTAAGGGCAATGCTATTATTTTGTAATCTAAACTTAAGAAAGAGAATAAACTAGGAATGTTTTTTTTCTTCTCACAAAGGTTAGCGTACAGTTCATTTTGGCGAGTTCCTTGTTGCATTTTCAGGTTGGTGTCCTGTTTAGAATGCTTTTGGTTTCAGGAATCAGAGAATACAGCTGTAAGTGGTTTAAATACTAATTAATGTTTAGGATGTCACATGACGAGAAATCCTACTGCAGGACAGTCATGAAGTTCACTAATTTGACACTAAGGGAGGTCATCAGGAGCCAAATGAATCTCTCTTTCTCCTATTCCATCATCAGCATGTTGACATTCTTTTTGGACCCTAGACAGTCACAGCAAATTTGTAGATGAAATGATGATGATAGCATGAGGATAGAAATGACACAGTCTCTCTCTACATCCCTTTCTAAAACCATGATGCACAGTATTGACTTACCTTTAAATATCACCAGCCAAACTGGTTTAGATGACCCTTCCTAAATGAGCCCTTCGAAAGGGGAATAGGATCACTATCTTTGCTGAAACCAAGGCAGATGATTTTTTTGAGCTAGGAAAAATCTGCTTCCTACAAAAACACAAAGCCACCAAATATCTATAAAAAAATAAACTGTATTTTTAGCAAAGCCAAAGAAGAAGACTAGATGTCAAATAGGAAATCAGTAGTGTCCTTTGGTATTTGTATTTTCCTTAAATATTTTAAATGAAAAGGCATACATAGAGAGAGGTTTACGGTATCTGTCTATACAAGATTGGAGAGCAGCCGGTTTAAAGGTCCATAACAACATGGAGTGAATTCAAAGTGGCAAGTGGGAGGTACTGCAAAACAGTCACGGACACAGAGTCAAGATGACTGTCTAAGTCTAAAAGAGGATAAGTAAGGAAGAGAGCTATGGAAGTTTAGAGGATAACCAAGGAAGAAAACTATGACATTGTAAAGTGAGAAACGGTGGGAAATACTGCAGCAACACAGCTCCTAGTCCTGCCTATTGTTAGCATTATGGCCTTGTGCACACATATATTTCCTTAACTTTAATTAGTCCATAAAAATAAATAGGGCTGCTTACATTGCAAGGTGTTTCTGAGGGTCAAATAAGGCAGTGCAATCATTCTTTCGAGAATTATTTAATACATGCTTACTGTGTCTTATGACACAACCCATGCCCTAAAGAACCACAGAAAGAAAGTGGTGGTAACAACAGGGTGATAGAGTCAAGTTGAGCATTTGAGGCTGTGGAAACAGAAGCTCCTCTCTTAGTCATGGTGGGTGCACAAAGGAGTCCTGGAGGTTATTGCATGTATTCTGAGAAAAGAGATAAACAAGGAGCAGAAGTTAGCAGAGGAGGGAAGAGCAGCTCAAGTGGAGAAAAGAATGTAGTGGGGAAAGGAGAGAGAGAGAGAACACACATTCTACAGAGCAAGCCACTTTAGGACTTATAAGAACTCTAGTGTAACTGCATTTGAAAAGGTAGCATTAGTTTGGAGAAATCATTAGAGACTAGACCAAAGAAGTTAATCACAGATTAGAGTGATAAATATTTTAAGCCATTTTATTAGGGGGTTCAAAATATATACTGTTTATCAGAGGGAGTCAGCTATTCAAAGATTTTAAGCAGCAATGATATGACCATTCTTCCTCTTTATGGAGATGACTCTTACTCTCTTGCAGAGACTACTTGGTTGTTACATAATGTATTAATATTGTCTCCTGTCATTCTTAATAATAGAAATGGTCATTTTTAATTAAGTACATGGCCTCTTGAAATAAAGCTCACATTTACCCACTTTGCATAGCCGAGTATAGCAACATGACTACGTGTTCAACAAGACGCAAGGGGAAAAGATAAGTTTACCTCAAAGGAAGTCAAATCCTTTCTTGGCCATTTTCTCTACACTGCTAGGGAAATGATTACTACTGTTCAGTCAAATGCTTTGGATGATGCAGAAAAAGTCACAGACAGACTAAAGATGTCAAAGTAAAAAGACAGAAGGAACTCGGGTCCTGGCCAAGGAACTTAAGTTCTAACCTCAAACTTCTCTAGCTCCTGGCTTCTTTCACATGAAAGAAAAACAAATTTCTATCTTATTTATTTTTAATTCATATATGGCCAGACCTTAATGGATACAGGATGCCTCTTACTAAGTGGATGGAATGGCAGCAAAACTGGACATCTTAATTGGAAAAATCATACAAATAAAATAATACAGGTGAAAAATGATAGTGACTTGAGCTAGGAAAGTGGCAGTGAGAAGGTGGAAAGACGGACAAACTCAGGATATTTGGGAGTTAGCACTAACGGAGGCTAGTGATTTATGGAATGTGGGAGATAACAAAGAAGGATGATGACACCCTTGGTATTTTAGGCTGGATAATTCACTGCAGTAGCCAGATATCCTGTGGACTACAGGACAATTTTAGGGCCCCTGCCCTCCACCCACAAGATGCCATTGGTAGCCCGTTCTCAGTCATGACAGTCAAAAATGACTCCAAACGATGCCAACTGTAAAAGCACCTTTAAGGGTTGTTCCAGGAATTGGCTCATAACACATAATTCACACCAAGAAAATGCTAAAGGAAAACTTCTGGGAGTTTCTAGGAAAAGTTTCTGTGTTTCTAAAAAAGCCATGAGAAAGGATGGCTTCACATTTCTGTAAGAGGACCTGGAGCCACTGGCTCTGATGGTGTTTGATCATTGTTCTACACCTGGTTTTCCAATCAAGTGGGCCAAAAAGTCTCCTTGATAATCTTCTGTTACTTGTAGCCAGATTTCTAACCTACTCAGTGACTTTGGCAAGATCAGTTCCAGAGGAGTAGTAGGGACAGAAGCCAGACTGGCATGGCTCAAGGATTGATCAGGAGGCAAAGAGTAGGAGAGGAAGGACAGCTATAGTTAACAGTGATTTGTTGTATATTTCAAAATAACTAGAAAAGATCTGGAATTTTCCCAACACAAAATAATGACAAATGTTTATAGTGCTGTATGCTGTATATCCCACTGCCCTGATTTGATCATTACACACTATATGCATGTATCACAATCCTATACATACCCCACAGATATGTAGTACAACTATACATCTATTAAAAAATGTTCAGCAGTGAAAATGTATAACAGCACAGCAAATGGGGGTGAAGTTTGACAGAAGTTTGTTTATGTAAATATGCAGGGGACTTGAGCTTCTTTAAATGCTCATGGAAGGGGCCAGTAAAAAAAAAAAAAAAAAAAAAGAGCTTGCATATAGAGCAAAGATGAGAAAATGTCAGTGACAGAAAAGTCTCTGAGGAAAGAGAAAGGAAGAAAAAATAAGACTCCAGGAGAGGTGGAGTGGCTCATCTTGGGTAGAAGAAAGAACATCTTTCCCTTCCAGACACTGGGGATGGAGAAAAAGATGAAGATAAATTTGTACTATAGAGGCAGGACTAGGAAAGTTCTCCCCCCGACCCTGTTTGAATTTTTCTGTAAAGTAGCAGGAAGAGAGAGAGAGGATATTACCAAATGCATGGGGAAATTCTCAGACCCTCTAAGGAGCTATCCAGATGTGAGCGGCTATGGCTAATTTACACACGTTGGAACACTAATCAGCTGACGGGCGTCTTATCTCTTGGGTAAAACGACTTCTTGGCATGCTCTATGCTACAGAAGGAGCCTGAGAGACAGACTCATAGAGGGAGTGAGAAAGGGGCATCTGGTGTGTGCTTTATCTAATAAGAGGTTACAAGGGTCAAAGGGCTCCCCAAACTCTGAGCTGCTTCTTCTGATGACCCGTGTTGCCCAGTCTGGGCCTTTCTTCCGAGACAGATTCTGAGCTGGGGCGGTCATTGCAGCTATTGCAAACCGAGCAAATGTGAGAAATGGCTGTTTAAAATCCATTTTAACACGGCTTTCCATTCAAATCTCCCGTCTGAGCTTTAATAATCAAATGTTTGGAAATCGTTAAGTGGTTGCCTTGACTTGTTTAACACGATGGCCACAGACATTTCATCAAGCTGACGTAGGATTTATGTCTCAATAACACAATAACATTTAGTGAGCACTGTGGTTTCAGAACAATTTATGCCTGATCTGTGATTGGAGAATGATTTAAACCCAAGTGAAGGGCAGAGTTATGAAAGGCTCCAGCAAGACACCCTGGACCCTGTTGTTGAACTGCTCTCTGCTGGGGGTGGCAGGGAGATGGCAATATTCACTGCCTGACATGTTTCCTTGATAGCTTTTTCATTAGAAAAAAATTAGAAGTCGGAACGAGAGCCTTTTCTCTGAAAAATGTTTCCAATTACTCTGGTTCCCATTAGTTTTTTCCCAAAACTCCAAATTGGCCTTGGACAGTCTAAAGATGAAAGCAATCACAGGAACTCAACACCAGGCAAGATTCTTCAGTTTTCTCATCCTAATCTGGCCTCACTGAAAGGACCGCGCAACGGCCAAGTTTTGCACTTCTACTTGCACAGTGTCTCAGTGCCAAGGTCAATGGATGCTTTTCTTAAGTCTGTGCTGATACTCATGTCAAATTGGCTAGTGGGTCCCCAGTGGGAGGTCACCATTCACACTGGATGGTCCCCTGGAGACACAGGTGCAGAGACAGTCCCCAGTGGTTCAGACCATGGGCTCTGGAGTTGGCATGGAAGAGTCTGCATCCCAGCTGTTCTGCTATTCAGGTCTACAACCTTGGCCTGTCACCTCATCTTTTCTTGCCTTGATTGTCTCATCTGTAATTTGGGATGAAAGTTGTCAGGATCTGCTTCTGAACACCACTTGCCAGGGCCCGGGACTGGCCAGGTCTCAGGCTCGGCTTAGGTAGGTTCTGGACACGGACCGCTAAGCTACCTTGCTCAGGAACAGTTTCTCTTAGGTGCTTGAGGGCTATCTACTTTAGCTGGAGAGAAAGAGAGAGAGAGACAGAGAGAGTGTGTAAAGCAGTCTTCTTAGAACAGATAGATCTTAGTCTTTGGCAAAGCTTGGTAATCTTCAGCAGAGAGATGCCGTGCTGGCATTCTGCAGGCAGGAGAGGAGACAGAGTCAGAGTAACTGTGTCTGTGATAGAATGCTATTGCCTCTTGTCTGCCTGCTCTTCCAGCCTAATATAAGGCTGAGCTCGTGCTTCTCAACACCACAGGTGTAGAGACTGCCAATTCACCAATGTTCTCATCTCGTGAGCTCTCTCATGCTTGTTAGAACCAAATCTCTCTCCATGCCCTTTTCACCAAGGTGTTCCATTACAGGTATTTCCTATAACTGTCACTCCTCCTAGCCATAAGCTATATGGGCTACTACAGAAAATACCTACTCAGGGATTGTTCTGAGAAAATTTGACTCTAAGAATACCCACAATGTCAATACCAATAGTGGGATAATGTGTGTGTGTGTGTGGGGGGGGAGAGAGAGAGAGGGAGAAGAAAGAGAGACAGTAAATGAACAGTCACTTTGAACAGCAAAAAAGAGAATTGGACTTAAAATTGCAAGCCCTGGGTTTAATTCCAACTCTGCTTGCTTCTAGCTGTAGAAATAATAGGCATGCTGTGTACCTGTTATGAAAAACACGTAAGAAATTATTTGTGAAAACACACGATACTTGGCAGATAATAAAGCTATGTGTATTTTATTCCTTCTTTCCAAGAAAGCAAGAAAGTGGATGAATTCAAGTCTTGATCAGTGTTAGGTTATGAGGACAGTTTCAGTTTTTCAGGACAAGGCCATCCTGGCACAAATTTGTGAAGCAACCAGAGATTTCCTCTCAAAACCTCCCACTTTTCCTCCAATCAGCCTTTTCTCCTCCGCGAGAAAAAAGATGTAATCCCTGCCTCCACATAGGTCCACTTTTCAAATTGTTGTCCCAGGTAGAAAGCAGTACTTAGTTGTTAACTATTAGTGGCAAGAAGGTTACGAAAAACAAGGGTACGAGAATTGTAATACAAACTCCAAGGGGGAAAAGAAAGATTCACAGGGCCCTATAATTACAAGGGTGACATTTTAGAAAGATGTTTTTGGGATGGAAGCCTTGTCTAACCTTTCAATCTTTTTCTGTAATACCATCTAGCCAGATAACCTGAGGGCTTTATGCTTTTCAAATCCTTCCTTTCTATGCCCAAGTCAGTTCTCACCAGCCAGCTCTTCATTTGTGTGTCCCTACCAGCCTGCTTTATTTCTAGTGGATTCTGTCTTTCACTCTGTCACTACTTGTGCCCCAGACTGGCAGGATGATGACTTCATGTTGTCATAGCTTTTTCTTTTCTTTTTCCCCTCTGCCACACATTCATTACCATGAAAACTCATGCTCAGCCTGGTCCAAGTTTCTCACAGTATAAAAATGTCAAGGTCCTTAGTGTTTTCTATTTCTAGTGTAATTTCTATTTCTGCCCAAGTTATTGAATTTAAATTTGTTTACATATATTTTCCTAAGTAATAAAGAAAGAGGAAGTGAAAACACATGATTTTCAAAAAAATGCCTCAAAGTTGTCCATCTTTTTTTTTTTTTTCAAAAATATTTCATTACCTTAAGCTCTGAGGGAAAGTAAATAAAATTATAATTTATTTACTTGGAGCAAAATTCCTGAAGGTGAAAAGAATTGATTAGTACATAGATCCAGAATTGCAATGTTTCATTAATTTAATTCTGCAAGTAATTACTTACCATATACCTGAACTGCTGCTTTCTGAGAGAGCTTACTTACACTATGAGTATAGAGTATATGAGCTTTACCAGATGTTATTTAAATTACCCATTTAAGTTGTTCTTCCCTCTCCACTAGACAGTGATATACTCCAAGGCAAGAATGAGATTTAGTTTGTCCTCAAGATTCAGGAATATTCTACTCCCTCTCGACATCTCAAATCAATTTTAATGCAGATTTCAATACTACTTAATATTCTGAAGAGGAAAAGAAATCTCCAGCACCAAAAGCATTCTTGAACAATAGAGACTTCCCTGCAGTTCTTGTAAGAAATGTTATGTTGGGGGTTTAAATCATAAATCCCAGAGCAAACCTTAAAGTTCTTTATCGGAGATAGGTTGTCTCTAAGTTCCTCTTCTCCCTAGGCAGTCAAGGCAGTTCTCAGATGTTGCCTTAGTTAAGCAGGTGGGGCAAATGGATCCTAAAATCCAGCCCTTGACACAGTGTCCAACCTGAGCTCCTGAATGTCGGCTGTCACCACCCAGATCCAGATCTCCTGTTTTCTTGCACACAGGCACTGCCCACTTTTTGAACCATGTGCTCCTAGTAGCTCCTTCTCACTGACCTCTGAACTCACATTTCCCCTTTTCAAGGTGTTCAGCCCCTTTCTTGCTCTCATGCCCACCTCCCACCTCCACTGCTGCTCTGTAGCCAGGCCACAGTGACGTCACTGATGAGAAGGATGGTTTTGTTCTATTTGATTCTCTCTCTCTTTTCTGAGACAGAATCTCATTCTGTTGTCCAGGCTAGAGCACTATGGCATCAGCTCAGCTCACAGCAACCTCAGACTCCTGGGTTCAAGTGATCCTTCTGCCTCACCCTTCCGAGTAGCTGGGATCACAGGTGCATGCCACAGTGCCCAGCTAATTATTCTGTTTCTGGTTGAGATGGGGTTGTTGCTCTTGCTCAGGCTGATCTCAAACTCCTGAGCTGAAGGGATCCTTCTGCCTCAGCCTTCCAGAGAGCTAGGAATACATGTGTGAGCCACTGCACCCCTCTTCGGCTTATATTTGATTCTCTAGGGCCCTAACAGTACCAGGTGCATAGTAGGCTCTCGGTGACATGTACATTGAACTGAATCTCATTTAACACACAGGTCTCACAAGTAAGAAAAAGTATAAAACATTACCACACCAATGACAAAAGAAAATTAGAAACAACTAATTCGTTGTTTTCAAAGAAGTCTTTCAATAGGAAGTGGTATGGTGTTTAGGTGGCCTTCTGTTTGCAGAAAATAATGTGTGTTGGCTGAATTTGCTGCAGTATCAACATAATTCTTGCTGAAGTTCATTTTTTTTGTTTCTTTTTAATAAGACTTTAAAAATATGATTTAATTGACTATGACACATGTCAGTATGGCTATGTCATTACTTTATTAAACTCTTCCTGAGTTGTTGGAACTTGGTGGCTTCTACTTGTAGCTTTGTGTGAACTGTCATCCATCAGATTTACCCTCTGGTCCTCCACTTCCCTGGGGAGGAGGGGGTTTCCTCAGCTCCCTCTTCCCTTTGTCCTGTGGCTGCCCAGAGGGGCCTGTCTAACTTTTACAGAGGTCAGCCCCCAAGTGGGTGGCATTCATTTTCCTAGGTAAAGTCCAGTTTTATTGTATAAACAATTTATCATTTTTATTAAAAAATACTTGTTATACATCTCTTTTTAAGTGCCAATCAAATTCAGGCCAGTAGGAAATGGAGAAAGTTTATTCTCTATTAGTAAAAATTTTGAATTATAAAATGTCTTTAGAGAAGTATGTTTTTTTTTAACCTATAATTATTGAGTCACTGCTAATTAGGGCAACAAAGTTTCTCCAAATTGAGGAACTTCAGCATCTGTTTTAATGAATACATGAAAGTTTAATAATTAAAATAGGAATTGTATTATAAATAGTTCTATAATTTGGAAATATTCTCTCTCATAAATAAATTGTCTTTATATTTTTGTTCAAAGTCATAAGCATTTAGTAAACTACTTATAAACAATTTCAGAGTAAATTTCATTTTCACTTCTGTTAAAATGATCATTTTGTCAAATGTTGAGGCCCCAAATAATTGAGATTCATTAGGCTTATTTATTTACTTATTTTTATTTCAGAATATTACAGGGATGCAATGTTTTGGTTACACAATTTGCTTCTGCACATTTCAGGTAAAAGTTAGAAGTGTGTCCTTCATCCGGAATGTGTGGTGTGAATTAACCCAAACCCTCCTCTCTTCTCCCACCTACTTAATTCCCATTGGGTCTTACTTCCCTATGTGCACATACATGTTTATCGATTAGTTCCAATTTAGTATTGAATACGTGTGGTGTTTGTTTTTCTATTCTTGCAGCACTTCATTTAGAAGAATCCTCTCCAGTTCTATCCAGGTTTTTTTCAAAAGATACTAGATCACCATTTTTTATGCCTGAATAGTACTCCATGGTATACACATACCGCAATTTATTAATTCACTTATGTTTTGGTACACCCTTGGGTTGTTTCCATATCTTTGCAGTTGTGAATTGTGCTACTGTAAACACTCTTTTTTATAAAACATCTTTTTTTCCCCTTTGGGTAAATACCTAGTAGTGAGATTGCTGGATTCAGTGGTAGTTCCACTTTTATGCATTTTTTTAAACATCACTATGTTAGTAATGTAGGGTTACTATTCTTCCTGTTACAACCTCCTGATCATTGCCCCCATTCCCTCAAATCTTCACACACACATAGACCCTATTTCATTTGCTAAGAAATCCTCAAAGAAGAGAATATATAAGCACCACTATTGGATGTGGTCAGGGCTCATTTAAAAAAAAAAAAAAGAGTTAAATTTCAGTTACCTGGAAATATCTACCTTCTGCCAAAGCTGTAATCATTCTCTCACTTGTAAATTCTAAGCTTAAATTAAATCAAACCCCAGTCTTTCTTGGTTACAACTCTTCTCTTTTAGTGAAGCTTATATTCTTGGTTAAAAGAAAAGAAAGCTTTCTTTTTGTAAGGAGTTCAAGGCTTCTTGGACCTTGAATGGCTTTTACAAAGCACCATTTTGTTGAGTGCAAAAGAATGAGAAACAGCTGGGCTACATTTCCTTTGAAATGCACACTTAGTTAAAAATTAAAGACAAAAAATAAAAAATAAAAAGCACCAGAGAAAAACACTTTTTGGTTTTGCCAAAACCCAAACCATTTAAGAGAAAGAGGGGGTAAGAGAAAAGAGAAAAGAATAGTCTGAAAAGTTTTGCCAAACCAGTTCCCCCTTCTGTGGCACTGAAGTTCATTACGCCCAAGCTAAAATGGTGCAAAACACAGAATTAGTTTGAACTGGTTCTGGAAATAGTTATGGGTCTGTTAAGCATGAAGGGATTCAATAAATATTTCTCCTCTCTGTTCTCTTCTATCCCAAGAATAGTTACAGTCATTTTTTTTCTCACCAGTTTCTGAATTTTGCCAAACTCTCCCTGATAGACAGAAAGTTCCTAAACAGAGGGATTGAACTTAAATAGAAAACTACATTCTAGTTGCTTTAGTTCCTGGAAACATGTTTGTACTACAAATAGTAAATAAATAATAAAAATGATTCCAGGGAAGGAAACATTGCTAGCTCCTGCCAACTTGCTTTCATCACTTAACAGAAAAACAAAAAGTCAATCATGCCCTAAAATTATAGGTAAAATGGGCCCATATGTGGTGATGTTGACTTAAATTCAGTTTAACAAACACTATTCAGCACCTACCATGTTCAAATCATAGCACTGGATGCTAGAAGGAGATTTTAAAAATGAGCAAGGCGTTCAAAAATGGACAGAGAAAAGAGAAGGGAAAACTAAAATACAAACCATAGGATAGAACCAGAAAGTAACTCCCATTTCTCAACACGGAATTTATTTATTCAATTCTAGAGTTCTCAAGATGCCAAACATTATGGAATTGTCTTTCTTCTAAAGTAATTTTCAATTTGGGGTATAGAAATGCTTATCAAAAACCTGCATAAAAGATATCATCATATAATTGTTCAATTAATCCAGAAACGCTTTTTGAGAAAGTGTTTCAGAGTGGCTGAGTGTGGAGAGATTAATTGTGCTTTATTTGAAAAGACCCTTTAGAATTTCCAGAACTAAGTTAACTGACAAGAAAAATATTTTTGTGGTTTCATACATTTGTTAGGCAGACCTCTAACTGCTTTATGCCAGTGTTGGCAAAATTGAGAAAAGTTAATCTGTACTTGTAATTTTTCATCTTTTCAGATTTCTTTCTACCCCCATTACAAACCTGATAGACTCAAGTCTCTTATCACACTTTCATGCTGCCTATATTTTTCCATGAAAAAATAATCTGATATATTAACTAACACTAAGGTGACACTATTTATATCTTCCTGAAAGTCATGGTAATTTTTAAGAAGATAACTGAGAGAGAGTTTAAACAAACCAGAAAGACTGCTTCCCAGAGGGTTTGTGAGAGCAGGTTAAGGTAGGAGGTAGGGTGATAGAGGAAAGATAATGATTTAACAGTAGGCGTGTCAAGAGAGGTGGCTTCTCAAAACTGAAGTGGAGGAGGTAAGCACCACTACAGTTTTCCATCAACTGTCAGGCAAATGGTTGGCATGCATGACTGTGCAAGAGTTCTGCAGGTGAATAGGACCCAGCAGCAGGAAATCCTGGCAGCAGATGGTGCCCTGATACTGCAAAGTGACCTTCAGGGAATATCCAGAGGCTAGGTATTTGGCTACCCCAGCCCTAGCCAATGGGCTAGGTTAAGAAAAGGAACCCTACTGTCTGGTTAAGGAAAAGGCAGGAGGTGAAGAAAGGACCTCAGACAACTAGAGAGTCTCTCAGAAGGAGGCTCATAATAGAAGCTTCAGTGTGAACTGGGAGAGCTGATAGGTTTCCTGATGGGCAAAAGAGCTGGGAGGATATGATGAAGGTTAAGGTGCTGAAATAGACTCAGGCTCAGCTAGAACCTCTAGCTCCCAAAGCCACACCATCAGTAGGAAACTACTACAGGCAGGAGCTGGAAAACCAGGACAAATGTGGGACCCCTTTAGCCCACCCTAGAATGGATTGAGTCAAGTTGATTCAAGAAAACAGCTGTGGCCACAGACAGGCAGAAGAGAAAGCAAAGCCAGGGAGAGGAGTCAGGAGCTGGTGAAAGCGGAGCTCTTCAACAGTGGGACAAATATGCTCAGGATAAAGACGGGGGCTTTCTTTGGTGGTCAGAGGGTGCTCTTCTCTATTTCTCCTTCTGATTAGGCAGTTGTCTTAGGGATATGATGATTTTTAAGTCTTATAGAGTACTGCTTTTCCCTTCAACTCCTGAAAAAGGCAGTGGACTATCTGGGCTTCCACTTGAAACATTTCATAGAGTGTTTTTTCATATTTGTTGGCCATTCGTCAGTCTTCTTCAGAGAAGCTTGTGTTCAAATCTCTTACCCACTTACTAATGAGACTGTTGGCTCTTTTCTTGTTGATTAGTTTGAATTCTCTGTATATTGTATTTCTTGGTTGTTTATCAGATTCACAGCATGCAAATATCTTCTCCCATTCTGAAGGTTGTCTGTTTGCTTTAGTTGTTGTACCCTTGGCTATGCAGAAGCTTTTTAGCTTAATCATGTCCCATTTATTTATTTTTGGTGTTGCTACAATTGCCAAGGGAGTCTTCTTCATAAATTCTTTTCCCAGGCCAATAGCCAGGAAAATCAAGAGTTTTTCCTACATTTTCCTCTAGGTTTTTTATTGTTTCATATCTTAAAATTTAAATAATATTTTATCAAGAGAGAGTCAATTTTTGTCAGTGGTGAGAGGTGTGGGTCCAGTTTCAGTCTTCTACGTGTGGCTAACCAGTTCTCTCAGCAACATTCATAGGTGAGATTTACATACTCCCTACATGGGCCTTTGCAGATATTTTAAAATAGGAAACCTCAATAATAATAAAAACCGTAGAGTAAAAATTTTATTTTTGCAAAAGCTGATGAAACTTGAGAATAGAGTCATAGGAGATAAGAGATTCCTGGGATTAGGAGCCATGTCTCTCCTTCTGTTACTATATTTTTAAAGCCCCAGAAACCCTAGGGCTGGTTCCTTTTAGACTGAGTGAATAGGGTGATTCCATATATGAAGGACTTGCTAGTGTGCTGACAGTGGGGAACTGCCCACATAGTCTTACCTTGCTTTGCCCAGCTTTTACTTGGTCTTCCTAGAAGGGCCCCATTCTACTCTGCCCACCCTCTTATGTTCATGTTTGCTTATCTAGCCCCCACTTTTGTCTTTCATTCTTACGTGGACTTCCTGGTTAATGACCTGCCTCTCAGCCTCCAACCACAACCCAGTACCATCCCAACCACCCTGCTGACCTCATCCCAGAGTTCCTTAAATCCAACATCTCCCTCAGTTTCTCAACAGTGCCTAATAATGCTTGGCAAGAAAAAAGATGCTTAAAATTCTCATCAAATTTAATTCAATTCTGGTTGTATTCTCCTCTTTCCTAAGAGTAAATAATAGTAGGATTTCAGAAATTTTCCTATATTTTATATATTGAGAAGAATTCTGAACTGCACTTGGGGTGAGAAGCCCTGGAGCCATGGGGGGCAGAGCAAGCACCATTATGCTGCCTGTGTGGGAAGGTGCCAGTCAGCCTTCAAGTGAGATTAATAAAGCTTTCCAAGATTTTGTTTTCTGGGTTGTTACAAGGATCAGAATAATATAGGGGAAAATGTCTTTTGCAAACTTCATTAAATCATAGCATAAATCTAAACATTTTCTGAAATATCCATTTCTGTGGAACAACATGTTTTGTGTGCAGCTGGACAAATAAGATATCACTGTGTTTGATTCTGTTTTATTAAAAACAAAATTTGAAACTTTTCAAAAAGCCCTCTGAGCTGCTCTAGCAATTCAGAGCCCCAAATCACTCCTGCTGCAGACTGAAATATTAAAAGCCTATTGATGGCAAATATTATTTTATAATCTAAACCTAAGTCAGCTTCCTACAGGACAGTTCATCCTTGCTGCTGCTGAGTAACTTGAAAGTTTCCAAAATGGAACTGCTTTCTTTCTTTTCTTTTTCTTTTTTTTTTTTTTTGTATTTGTTGGCAAATTTATTTTATTATTTTTTTTTTACTAAATGATAGCTGTGTACATTAATCATGGCATACAGTGTGGTGTTTTCATATACAATTTGAAATATTTTTGTCAAACTGGTTAACAAAGCCTTTATGTCATTTTCCTAGTTATTGGGTTAAGATGTTTATATTCTACTTTTTTTTTTTTATTGAATGGTAACTATGTAAAAGATTCATTTGTATCCTTATAAGATAAACCACAGAGGTGATCCCTCCAATCACCCTCCCTCCACCCATCCACCCTCCTCCCTTCCCCCCTCCCATATTCTTAGGCTATAATTAGGTTATAGCTTTCATATGAAAGTTATAAATTAGTTTCATAATAGGGCTGTGTATATTGGATACTTTTTCTTCCATTCTTGTGATACTTTGCTAAGAATATTTTCCAGTTCCATACATGTAAACATGAGGGAGGTAAAATCCCCATCTTTCTTTATGGCTGCATAGTATTCCATGGTGTACATATACCACAGTTTGTTGTTCCATTCGTGGATTGATGGGCACTTGGGCTTCTTGCATCACCTGGCAATTATGAATTGGGCTGCAATAAACATTCTGATACAAATATCTTTGTTGTAATGTGATTTTTTGCCTTCTGGATATATACCTAATAAAGGAATTGCAGGGTCAAATGGCAGGTCTATTTTTGGTTCTCTCAGTGTTCTCCAGACATCTTTCCAAAAGGAACGTATTAGTTTGCATTCCCACCAGCAGTGTAGAAGTGTTCCCTTTTCTCCACATCCATGCCAGCATCTCTGGTTTTGGGATTTTGTGATAAGGGCTAATCTTACTGGAGTGAGGTGATATCTCAAAGTAGTTTTGATTTGCATTTCTCTGATGATTAAGGATGGTAAGCATTTTTTCATACATCTATAGGCCATATGCCTATCTTCTTTAGTGAAATTCATCTTCAATTCCTTTGCCCACCCTGAGATGGGATCACTTGGTTTTTTCTTGCTAATACGTTTGAGTTCTCTATGGATTCTGGTTATTAAACCTTTATCAGAGACATAACCTGCAAATATCTTCTCCCATTCTGAGGGCTGTCTGCTTGCTTTACTTAACTATGTTCTTGGCTGTGCAGAAGTTCTTTAGTTTGAT
>NW_003852411.1:21840150-21842356 GCF_000181295.1 Otolemur garnettii
TCAGTTTTGTTAGGATGAAAAGTTCTGTAGATGTCTGTTAGGTCCAAAAATTGGATAGTTAAATTTAAATCTAAAATTTCTTTGCTCAGCTTTTTTTTGGAGGATCTGTCCAACACTGCCTAAGGAGTGTTAAAATCTCCGACTATGATGGAGCTGGGAGAGATGTTCCAAATGTGTATTCAGTTTTGTTAGGATGAAAAGTTCTGTAGATGTCTGTTAGGTCCAAAAGTTAAATAGTTAAATTTAAAACTAAAATTTCTTTGCTAAGCTTATTATTGGAGGATCTGTCCAACACTGCCAAAGGAGTGTTAAAATCTCCAACTATGATGGAGCTGGGAGAGATCAAGTTGCTCATGCCTGTTAGAGTATCTCTTATAAATTGAGATGCATTCTGGCTGGGTGCATAGATATTGGTAATTGAGATCTCATCATATTGAGTATTACCCTTAACAAATATAAAGCGGCCATCCTTATCCTTGCTTATTTTTGTTGGTTTAAACCCTATTTTATCTGTGAATAAAATTGCAGCACCTCCTCTTTTCTGCTTTCCATTTGCCTGGAATATAGATTACCATCCCTTCACCCTGAGTCTATATTATCTTTTAAAGTAAGGTGCTATTCTTGAATACAGCAGATGTCCGGTCTGAGTTTCTGCATCTAGTCAGCCAATCTGTGCCTCTTTAGAGGATAATTAAACCATTCACATTGATTGAAATTATTGATAAGCCTGGTAAAATTTTGAGCATCAATTTGCTCAGAAGTCCAGTAGACATTTTTAATCCTTTTGCCATTGTGGAAGTTGGAATTTGATCAAAAGGTTCTGAATTAGTTTACTTTTGTGGTAGAGGATTGCACTGGTCTTTACAGAGGATAAGTTTGAGAATTTCCTAGAGAGCTGGTTTAGTTATGGAAAATTTCTTCAACATGTGAATGTCGTTAAAGTATTTAATTTCTCCATCTTAGATGAAACTCAGTTTAGCTAGATACAGGATCCTGGGTTAGAAGTTATTTTGTTTTAGGAGATTAAAAGTCGATGACCATCCTCTTCTAGCCTGAAGGGTTTCAGCAGAGAGATCTGCAGCCATCCTAATAGTCTTCCCCTTGTAGGTTATGATTTTCTTACGTCTGACTGCTTTCCGAATTTTCTCTTTCATATTAACTTTAGTGAATTTAATTATGATGTGCCTGGGGGATGTCTTGTTTGGGTTGAGTCATGCTGGGGTTCTTAAACTATCTGCTATCTGAATTTCAGAATCTCTTTGCATGTCTGGAAAGTTCTCTTTCATAATTTCATGAAGAAGAGCCTCTGTATTTTGTGAAGCAACTTCATTGCCTTCAGGGATTCCTATAAGGTGAATATTAGTTTTCTTCGAGTTATCCAAGAGCTCTCTGAGAGAAAGATCTGTTTTTGCTCTCCATTTCTTTTGATCTTTGCGCTCCTTGGCTTGTTCAAAAGCTTTGTCTTCAACATCAGAGATCCTTTCTTCTGCCTGTTCCACTCTGTTATGGAGGGATTCCACTGTATCTTTCAAATCCTTGAGGGCTGCAACCTCTTGTCTCAGTGCTTCAAAATCTCTGGTCATTTTATCTTTGAAATCATTGAATTCTTGAGACATCTTTTGAATAATTTCTTGAGATATCTTTTGAATAATTTCTTGAAGTTCTAGCTCTTTTCTTTCTTCCATTCTATTAATCTTATTTGCTATCCAAATTCTGAACTCGATTTCTGACATTTCAGCCATCTGTTTATAGATGGGGTCTTCAATTGCATCTGCCCCATTTTTCCTTGGGGGAAATTGATCTACTCTGGTTATTCAAGTTGCTAGAGTTTTTCCTCTGATTTTGCCCTATGCTGAGTTTACCCTGTTTGGAGACCTGTATTTTGTGTTCTTAAATGCTCTTCCTTGGATTTATAGCTTGCCGAACTTTCTGGGCTCAGCTCCCAGTGTTTGGCTTCATAGATTCTGATTCCGTCCAGTTTTTCTTCCTTTGCTCAGGAGCCTCTGACAAGGGTTGCTACCAGTTGGCCATCTTCCCAGAATCCCCCGTAAGTTTTTTTTTTTTAAGAGATTAAAAGTTGATGACCATCCTCTTCTAGCCTGAAAGTTTTCAGCAGGGAGATCTGCAGTCATTCTAATATTCTTCCCCTTGTAGGTTATGGTTTTCTTGCATCTAACTGCTTTCAGAACTTTCTCTTTCATATTAA
>NW_003852411.1:21842435-21881943 GCF_000181295.1 Otolemur garnettii
GCTATCTGAATTTCAGAATCTCTTGGCATGTCTGGAAAGTTCTCTTTCATAATTTCATGAAGAAGAGCCTCTGTGTTTTGTGAAGCAACTTCATCGCCTTCAGAGATTCCTATAAGGCCAATATTAGTCTTTCTTCGAATTATCTCAGAGCTCTCTGAGAGAAAGATACGTTTTTGCTTTCCATTTCTTTTCATCTTTGAGCTCTTGGGCTTGTTCAAAAGCTTTGTCTTCTATGTCAGAGATCCTTTCTTCAGCCTATTCTACTCTGTTACAGAGGGATTCCACTGTATTTTTCAGATTTTTGATGGCTATGAACTCTTCCCTCAATGTTTCAAAAGCTTTGATCATTTTATCTTTGAAATCATTGAATTCTTGAGACCTCTTTTTAATAATTTCTTGAGACACCTTTTGAATAATTTCTTGAAATTCTAGCTCTTTCCTTTCTTCCATTCTGTTAATCTTATTTGCTATCCAAATTCTGAACTCGATTTCTGACATCTCAGCCATCTGTTTATGGGTGGGATCTCCAGATGCATCTGCCACATCCTTCCTTGGGGGGGGTGGTTGATCTACTCTGGTTATTTGTATTACCAGAGCTTTTCCACTGATTCCACCTCATGCTGGATTTACTCCATTTGGCTAGGTGAGCAGGTAAGAGGAAGTTGGGTTGGGGGCTCCAGGAGTAGTATTTTACTAGCCCTTTTGGGCAAAGGCTGGGAATGGTGTCTGTACCTTTTCCCCTAGAGCTTTGCCAAGGACACATATAGTGCTACAGTCTGAGAGCCTGGGGGCCTGCTTGTTGTGGTGGGGCTGAGTGTCTCTATCTTGTTTTTGGCTGGTCTCTGTTCTACCTTAGAAAATCAATTACTTTGAGTTAAAGTCTCAGCTGTCACCCCGCCTCTTGCAGGCAGTGGTTGGGAAAGGAAAACCACACCTTCCCACAGCCACACCGCCAGGATACTGCTTTGGATAGTTCTTAGGTGATTAGCCCAGTTCAAGAGATCTAAACCAAGTATCCCAGTCAGCACTGGTCTCAAGTGGGGAAGTTCAAAAGATCTCTGGCATCTATACAGCAGGGGTCTTCTGGCAGCTCAGATATGACTCGCTTCGGTGCTCTGTGGGGTCAGAAGGACCTACCCAGCAAATAAATTAATCTAGGAAGGTTGATGCCTCCTTCCCCACTTTGCACCTTTGTCACACTCAATCACTGGAGGCCCTGCAGGGCTGTGACCCAGTTGCCCAATAAGTGAGTGTGGCAGGGCTTTGTGTCTGCCATAGTCAAAGTAGAGTCAATGCCACCTCCACTCAGTTACTGTTCTTTGTCCCCAGCCAGCAAAGGGAGCTGAAGCCTGTCTGTCTCAGGCACTCAATGACAGCTGGAGAATGTTCCACCTGAAGTCAATTTAGGCCTGAGAAAATCCAGAAAGCACCAGAGATTCTCCCTCAACCAACAGTTAATTTGCCCAGTTCAAGAGATCCAATCCTATTGATCCAATCAGTACCCACTCTCTAGCTGGAAAGCTCACAAGGTCTCCAGCAACTAGATAGTAGGAATTTACTGGTAGCTCAAGTGAGAATCACTCTGATGTTCTGAGGAGTCAGAAAGGCCTGTTCAGTAGACAATTTGGAGTAAGGAGGCTGGTGTCTCTTTCCCCTCCTTGCTTGCCCTTCACCACTGGACTCTGGTAACCCCACCACCAATCTCTGTTAACCCAGACTCTGTGGCCCAGTCCTGTCCAGTAAGTGAGTGTGTCAGGGTTTTGTGCCTGCTAGAGTCCAAGTAAAGTCAATGCCTCCTCCACTCGATGACCACTCTTTGTCACCAGCCAGCAGAGGGAGCTGAAGCCTATCTGCCTCAGGCACTCAATGGCAGCTGGAGAATATTCCACCTGGGCTCAATCAAAACCTGGAATTTGTTTTCTTGAAGTTGTGGCTTGCCTCAGTGGGGAAGACATGCATTTATCTATCTCTTCTCTCAGCTTGGGTCTCCTCCTTCAGCTTCATTGGGTTCTTTTTGGCGGTTATCTCTCCCCCTGAACTGGAGTTTATGTTGAAGACTAGCTCCAGTCAGCCCTCATCTCCTGTTCCTCCATATTCTTACTGAATGTGAAAATTGGAGTTAGGGAAAATAGCCAACCTGAGGATTTAGCAAAGTACAAAACACATTGAAACCAAGTGAACAAATAAACAGACAAAAATGCTACCAGACACACAAGCACACAGATGCACAATCAGAAACAAGTAAACAAACAGACAAAAAAAACAAAACAAAAGAGAAATAAACAAAAAATAAAAAACAACCACAAAAATGGTAATCATAAAGTGATAAAAAACCAAAACAAACAAATAAAAAACAAACAACAACAACAAAAGAAAAAAACAAAAACAAGACTATTAGTCAGATGTAAGCACTCTCTGCAACCATAAGAAGAGGAGAGGAAGAGAGAAGAAAAAAGGAAGAATAGTATTAACAATAAAGAATGAAACAAACAAACATAAATAAAAAGACTTAACAGTAATGCCTACAAAAAAAGGATTAAGAAAAAAAAGGGAGCACCACCTAGAAAAATATTATTCTTATGAATATATACAGACATACCACTTTCTATATGAGCGGGATTATGTTGCAATATACTTTCTAGACAGCGGGTGGTGCTGTGAGTGGTTACCAGGCTAAAACAAAAAAAGGAGTCTTCGCTGGCAGGTTGCACACATTCTTCCTACAACAGTTCCCATAAAGTGTAGGGTGTCCTGAACCAGCTTCAGAAGCAGAATGACTGGCTATAGGTGAGATTGAGCTCTCCACACTCCTGGAAAAGGTGCTATGGAGACGCCATTTTTGAAATTTTACAATATGTCTGGTTCCTGGCTGGCTGCCCAGCCTTGGCTATCCTTTTCCAGGCGGCACTCCTATCTGTCCTCCAAACTCAGCACCGGAGTCCATGCTTCACCAGTTTTTCCACTTAACTCCTATTTTCTCCTCAAACTGGAAATTGTTATGTTCCGTGGGAAAAGGGCTGGTTGCTGCTTGCACCAGCCACTTTAGTGCCACGGCACAGAGTTTTCAGTTGTTTCTGTGGGGGAGGGTCTTGTTATCTCTGATTCCCGTGGATTCAGCGCCCTGCACAAAAGACTTTTCAGAGGCTGTAGGAAAGGGTTTGATTGCCCCTCTCGCTCACTGTTTCAGTGCAGTGCCACAAAGACTTCTAAAATTACAAATTGAATCGGTTCCTAAGCGGAATCCTTTCCCCTCAAATTTCTGCCCAGTTGCTTGGACCCCTGATGCTCCAAACTGGGTCCAAATGGCTCCCCTTTCTGGTCGCCAAATTCTGCTCGGGAGTCCATGCCTTACTGCACTTTCTGCAAAACACCCAAACTCCCCAGGAATTGGGTATAGGAGTCCTTCCTGGGGGAGGGGTCGGTTTCTGCTGTCTCAGGCCTCTGGCTGAAGCTGACACCGCTTCAGCTGCTGCACCTAGTTTTTTCTGGCAGATACCACAGTTCTGGGTTACACTTCCAATCCAGCAATTCACCTTTTTGCTGCACACCCTGCGTTGCTTGTCTGTTCCAGCACTCCACAGCGGGGAAAGATCTGGCCCCCCCACTCTCACCTGAAACCGCAAGGAGAGTTGACTCAGTGATGCATCCCCTCCGCCATCTTGCTCTGCCTCCTTTCTTTTTTTTTCTCTTTTTTTTTTTTTTTTTTTTTTGGAGATAGAGTCTCACTCTTTCCCCCTGTAGAGCACAGTGGCATCACAGCTCACAGTAACCTCAAACTCTTGGGCTCAAGTGATCCTCTTGCCTCAGTCTCCCAAGTAGCTATGACTTCAGGAGCCTGCCACCACGAGCTGTTTTTCAAAGATGAGAATTCACTCTTGCTCAGGCTGGTCTTGAACTCCTGAGCTCAGGTAATCCACCTGCCTTGGTCTCCTGGAGTACTGGGATTACAGGCGTGAGCCACCGGTCTGGCCTAAAGGAACTGTTTTCTATTTTTCATACCACGTATTTGGCAGCCCCTCTTTCCTTCTTCCTCTCTGACCTTAACCCCCTTTTCCCGCCCTGTACATGCCCAGCAACAGGGAAGCATCATTTTATGCACCTAATAAGAAAGCAACATGTGTCCTAAAAAAACAGGTTTACCAACATGAAACAGTAAAGTTCAGAACAGAAAAAACACCTTTGCAAGTGTAAAGTAAATGTTATTCTAGTTTTCAAAGAGCCAGAAGGGGCCATGGTTCTTCCAAGACTGATTTTAAAATACTTAGTGCTTAGATAGACTGTGTTTGTCTCCAGTGGAAACTGCTAATAGCCATGGGATCTCCACCTAACTCTTAACATGCCCGTCAGTAAGAGGTTGTCAAAATCAAACTATCCCAGCCTTAGTTTCACCCATGACCTCAAGAAAACATATTCCGATTCCTCCCAAAATAAGATTATTATGCAGGATTTGCAAAGAAGGTGGCTAATAACAGGCTTTGAGACTTTGGCCTGGCATCTACTTGAGAGAATAAAACATTTGAAGTTCAAGTGCCCAAGGAGTGTGACATTTAAAAAGATTTTTGAAAAAAACCTATTTGTGTACTGTGTGTTCCATTCCCAGACCATCCCCAACCAAGGATGTCCTCAGGAAAGGAGCATTTGGAGAATTTGATAGGTGTCCCCAGGAGCCCAGGACGTCTACTAGAGTAGTGTCTGGCTCACACCTGAGGAGTCTGCAAGACAAGAGACTGTGGCTGAGTGGCTGTTTAACCAGCAGAGCAGAGACAGGATGTGGGCATTGGGGATGATCCACACTTCCAGAGGAGAGTGTATCATTCCTGTGGGTTACCAGAGAAAGAGAGGAAAAGAGAGAGAGAGAGAGACAGGGAGTGGGGGAGAGAGAGAGAGAGAGAAAGAGAGAGAGAGAGGCTATTTCATAATAACTCTGACCAAGTAGGACCACTGTTTCCTCCCTTGAGGGTACTAGCTAGGAGAAGGGAATGCGAGTGGAGGACCAGTCCTGCTGCAGGTGCAGAAAGAATCAAAAGGAATCAGAGGAGAAAACCAGGCTTCACCACACGACTAGCAGCAGACAAGTGCCACTGCAGTGGGATCCTAAGGGTCCTCTAAGGGGACTTTCATTGGCTTGCTTTCACACTGCTTTGAGAATTTAATAAAAGCTTCAATTCTTCTCTTTGCACAGCATTCTAAATAAGAGTTTGGCATATTCCTGCACCTCTTGAAGACTGTCCTCTCCCCTAGGCACTCACTTTCAGCAGGTAAAGAAGTCCTGACGTAACCCAGCCCATCCCAGCACTACTAACAGCAGGTTTCTGGTGTAACCCAGCCCATCCCAGCACTACTAACAGCAGGTTTCTGGCATTCTCTGTTTTGTAGACCTCCCCCCAGATCACTGGTCCTGGGACCCCAGGCCCACATTCCTGGCATCTAACCTGGAATCTTATTTCTTCCCCTTTGTGTTGTCGCCCTTTTAGATTTGCTCTATTGCTTTGTTCTGTCCTCACTGATTCTTATAGTCTCCTGGTTCAACTACAGCAATCTTTCCACAGTGTCCAATCCTGCCTCTGAGAATTCTCTACTTCCCATCTAACATCCAGGCATCCTTGTCCAGGGAATACTCATTTGAAAATTTTTCTAAATGTTGTTTAATTGAAGGATTTGATCCACGTTAAAATAAAAAAAAATGCCTGTGGTAGAAGTACTACTTGAGCTCTTGTCTTTTCTCGTTAATACATTTCAGATCTTGACTTCAGAGAAGATTTCATCAAAGAGAGTTTGAGAATTCACTAGAACGAAGAGAAGAAACTCTGGCATGAAAGGAGAAGAGACTTTGGAGGGTCGAGTGTAAAATTATTAATTTTTCCTATTCTTCACTTTGCTTTGGACCCACATTAAGCTAAAGTGTCTAAAGCTTAGTACAGAAAAAAAAAGTTATCGGTACAGAAAAGACTTGAGTTATTGCTGAGAGTGTTTGAGGATGGTGTGGCATGCTGCCAGGCCTTTGGCATTGAGCTCTGACCAAAAACTGTGTGTTGATCACGTCGATGTGTGCCTGAGGAGGAGCCACTAACCCACCATGCTCTACCCACCCCCAAGCACAGCCTCTCCTAAGATACGGAATGGACGTGTCTCAAAGCCGCAGCGCTCAGCTCTCAGTCATAGGCTTAGCTAGGCACACCAATCAAACCAGACAGCCTGACTTTTTGTTCCCCTGCAGAAATATGAATTTATAAAACGTACTCACATCTCATCATGCAGGGATTTATGCCTGCAAGTCCGTGATCATTAAAGAGTCATGTGCATACGCTCTCCTTTCCATGGTAGGGATTACAAACCCCTAACGATAGTAAATTATTCTCTTCTGCGCTGTATACTATGATTACTCTGTGGAATTTTCTAGGCTGCTATGTAAGGCACCACAGCACTAATGAAGTGTTATTTATACTACACACTGATTTTCTGTTTTGTTTTTCTTGAAGTTTCTCCTTGTTCCATCTTTTTTGATTTATCATACATTTAGCAGACCTAAGTATGAAAGCCATTTTTCTGTCATCCTTCAAACTTTAAACGAACAAGACTTTTTATGAAGTGTAATTTTCAATAACAATGAAATATTAGAAGTCCCTTTTGGAGTTCCTTGTTCCACTCCTGCCTGTGGCTTTTGTATTTTTTAATTTTTGTTGTTGTTTTTCTTTTCTTTTTTAAAATTATTTTTTAATATTTTTGTTTATTATTTTTTTTCAAACTTTTTTAGTTTCCCACCATGGCTGCCTGTGATTGCCGGTGACATATGGAAGCAAGGATCCAGTAGAGGGATCTCAAAAGTTTCCTCTTACTCAATTGCACAATACCAAAGGTAAAAGCAGAGACAAATTCACAGTCGACTGTGCATACACTCAAAGGACAATGATTTAGCTTAATTTTAGGTGGTGAGAGGGTGGAGCTACAAAGAGGCATTGGACAAGTTTTCCAAAAGATGGCAGTTTTCTTCTGATATTGGTCTCTTTTGTGCTTGTATTTAAGGTGAGTAACTCCCCATCATTCTCTCCTAAGAGCTAAAGAGCATGTACTTTTTTTCCTTTTTTTGCAGTTTTTGGCTGGGGCTGGGTTTGAACCCTCCACCTCCAGCATATGGGGCCGGTGCCTCTAGAAAATGGGCATAATAAAAGTATCATGGGAAGAGAGTGTGGGGAAAGATGTGGCAGGTGCTGGCATAACCCCTCAATAAGTGTCCAGGACATTTTGTCTTCTCTCCTCTCCCCTCTCCTCTTATCTCCATCAGTCATATTAGAACTAAATTAGTTCCTAGAACAAGAAGTTGGTTGTAGGACTTGGGGTAGACAAGGTTTCTTGCCTTGCCAGCAGCCACCACCACCTCCCCTCTGCCCAGTGTACATCCTTCTTTCTGCTGGCTAAGGGAAGGTGAGCCCTTTAACAGTCTCAGTGAATCATGATTGTCCTAAGTTGATCATAGATAAGTCCATAATCTTGGAAGGTGACTGGATTTAGGCACAGACCCGTAGCTTAGTACCGGTCAATGCCACATACAGAGAACTCGATTGGCAGCACTGGAGGAAAGGTTCTGTCAATAAAAGAAAAAGATTTATGAAGGATATTCCTCTCTTCCTCCTAAATAATTGTGCTCACAGCTTCATGAGATGCGATGATGCTGCTATAGCTGTGCCCTGGAACATGAACTATCACCAGCACATAGGGCAGAGTAAGAAACGTGGAAACCCATTGTCCTTGATGCCAACGCTGTGCTGCTGAACAGCCCTCCCTGCGGATCCTCTGTCATGGTCAGCAACATATGCTTTGGGATTTAAGAGACTTGATCAATATTCTGTTAGCTGTAGCAGAAATCAGCTAATTGCTAACGTGTTCCACAGATCCAAGTTCAAGTCCCAGCTTTGCTTGCGTATGGGCATGTTCAAGTTACCTAAACCCACACACCTCCATGTCCTTACCTTAATGGAGGGAGTAATTAAACCCCCCTCTTAGAAGCTGTGAGAATTCAGTGAGTTCACATAGAGTGGGGTTGATATTAAATCCTCAGTAAATGGTAGTTCAAATTATTTGAATATTTCCCCCAATTCATGTGTAGAAAACCCTGCTTATACCTTCCAAGATAGATACTACTCATTGTAGATCCTGTGGATAAAAATTTCACTGTCTTCAGTATTAAATTCTGCAACACTGGCCAGCTGAATGGTTGTCCTCCTCTTCTCTTTTTATTCCCTGTGTTTCTGTCCCTGAAGCTATGGGTGCAGTGAGAGGATGGTCACTCCATTACTGACACTCACACATGATAGGAAATATGAAAGGTCTTAGTACACATGTAACCCAGTTGGGAATTTGTGGTTTTGCTTGAAAACATGAAGCCTGAACAGCCTTTAAAATTGGGGGCAGAGGTGCTGGTGGTGGCTGGGACTCTTAATTTCCTTTAGAATAACTCTTTCTGACACAGTACCCCAAAGTCTCTCTCTTCCTTTGGGTCCCTCTGTGGTCTTCTTCTACCTACCCTACTGTTACTATTTTGATCTCTAAATCAGAATCTGCAACATTATTACATATTGATTTTCTTTCCCTTTCCCCCCTCCCCCCAAGACAGAGTCTCACTGTGTCACCCTGGGTAGATGGCATCACAGCTCACAGCGACCTCCCACTCCTGGCTCTTGGGCTTAAGCGATTCTCTTGCCTCAGCCTCCCAAGTATCTGGGACTACAGGTGCCCACCACAATGCCCAGCTATGTTTTGGTTGTAGTTGTCATTGTTGTTTGGCAGGCCCAGGCTGGATTCGAACCTGCCAGCTCCAGTGTATATGGCTGGTGCCCTAGCCACTGAACTACAGGCACCGAGCCTACATATTGATTTTCTCTTTTATTTTTCTTATTCTCATGTATTAGAAAACATGAGTCTTATTTTCTCAACTTTCATTAGAATCATTTTCTAGACTAATAGTTTTTGTGTTTGTTTCCCTTTCTTCCCCACTTTGGGTACACTTGCCCTTCTCCTTGCTCCTTTCATAGTAACTAGAATCCCAGCCCCTCCTCTCCCTTATGCTTGTGCTGTATCATCTCAGTTTCCAGGAAGTCTGCACAGATGTATTCGACATGTGAGACCAAAATCTTGCTTTCTGCTCTTAAACTGGCAAGTTGGCTCAGAACACAGGCACAGCCAGCCAGAACAGATAAAGCAGGTCTCCCCATTTCCTCTCTTTAAAAAGTGCTATAATTTTTGCTTTGGAACATGAGGAAAATTAGTGAGGTTTCCAAAAGAAAAACCTTAAAGATGATCAGAGGACATTTGATTCCCTGCAGCAGAACTTCCTCCCTGTGTTGGGAAATCTGATACTGTAAGTTTGGAGTGGCAGGGTCCCCAGAGGCCAGACACCTGGTCTCCCTGGCACTTAACCTCTAGGCCAGTGTTTTTCAACCTTTTTATCTTACAGCACACTTGAACCTATAGTTAAACTTCTGTGGCACACTTAAATTATGTTGATTTTTTAAAAAAGAATAAAAAATACCAGAATTTACTTACTGTGCTTTGGCTGTCTTTGGAAAATAATTTAATTAATGATCTTTAAAATTTTCATGACATACCAGTGTGCATCATGCTCTATGGGGAATAGTCTTCCCTACAACATGAGGCTATAGCATTGTCACAAAAAAGCAGGAATTGCTTAGAATTTGCCTTGGTGGCTGTGATGGCAGACTTTAGGCTGGGGCTGTGGTCACTCCCTAAGCAGGCTGGGCTGCTGGACTCTCAGCTTCCTTTCTCAGACTTTGCCCTGTGTCCATCCCATCAGTATGAAAGCTACCAGATACCCTTGCCATCACCTTTGGCTTAAGTTAGCTAAATTCTGTTTCTGTTGCTTGCAACCAAAAACCCCCCAGGTGACACAGTTTATTTCTTCTCCTATTTCATTATGTCATGGAAATAAAAGAGTCTTTACAGTGAAAGGACAGAGAATTAAACTCTCCCATTCATTTGCAACCTTAGGCAATTAAGATTTCTGAACTCTCAGCCTACGTATCTGAAACAAGAGAAAAAGAATGTCAAACTCAAGTGTTACTGAAATAATTAAAATAAATTTTATGTGTAAACCCCTACCTTTTTAAAATTAAAACTTGATTTTGCCTTCCAGGTGTGTATAATTTGATTAGGAAGCTATGGCACACGTATTTGTTAGTAACAGGTAATGTTTATATTAATGCTTAGTATCTCATGCACTGTTCTAAATAAATGCACCATTGTATTTAGTAGTTCACGTAACCTTTGCAACACATTAGTGAATTAGGAATTATTACTCATTTTATAGATGAAGAAACTGAAAATACCACAGAAGTCAATAAATAATGAGATCACACAGCTAGAATTCCAACCCAGGGCTCTTAGAGCTCATGAACTTGACCAGATCACTCACATGAACAGATGTTCTATGCCCTGAGGCTAGCCTGGAAGTGACAAAAGAGAGGTGCAAGTAACATTTGGTTGAGTTCACAGGACAGAAGAAGACTGTGCTTCCGAGAAGCAAGAGAAGGCTTTATAGGAGAACAAGTCATATTTCTAAGATGTCCCATTATATGGGTATCAGAATGCCAGATTGGAGATAATGTGGCCACAAGATTTTTCTCCTAACAATTCTTTTCTATTTTCCCCAATCTACCTAACTCTTCTTTTCTGAAAACTCAGCCCAACATTATTTCCTCCAGGAAAGCTTGACCTGCATTTGATTACATTGGGCACCTCCTCTACGTTCCTCCACAACTTGCATGTCCCACCTAGACTTCCTGTAAATACTGGCTCATTTGTCTATGTACAGTCACTAGCTGGTGGACCTATGATTGCAGGGGCAATGTCCATCTCATTTACCTCTCTACTTGGAATGTCTAACACAGTACCTGGCACAGGGCAAGTGCTCAATCAGTGTTTGTAAGTGAATGTGGCATGGGGATCCTCAGCAGAGAAAACCACAGAGACAAATCTGACTGAGGATAGAATGTCTGAAGTAAAAACATTTGCAGCTTTACCAAGATCAAAATATCCTGGACTCTTTCAGAACTTGATTGCAATAATGTAAATGGTCACTGGTTATCAAGAGAATTAAATTGGAAGAGAGGCCGAAGAGAACTTCTTGGGGGTTATATAAAAGGGATAGGAAAATAAAATTACATGAGTATGTTCAATATGAAAAAAAGAAAAACACCTCAACATGCTCACAACTGGCTATTTTAGATGGGCAGTATTCCTATGATGCTTAGTGCACGTGTGTGTATGTGTGTGTGTGTACACGTGTGGTTGGGTGTGTGCATATTCTTTAATCAAATTCTGTGATTAATCATTTTGTGGACAAACGGAATTCCATGTGCTCTCATATTTTGTCCTAAGCTATCCTCCCCAACGTCTCACACTCAGAGAAAGAATATTGGCTCTTTTTTTGACATAACATTTTGATTACTCTGGCTCCAGCGAGTCTGGGCTTTGTTCTCTATCTGCATGCTTTTTGCAGAAAAAATTTTCTTTGGTCATGACAGAGCAATATATGCACCTGAAACATTTTTTAAATAATCTAAGTGTTAGAATATGTGCCAAAAAGTAGGATATAGAGGAAGAGTTCCATGAATCAAGAGATGGCAGGACAGAGTGAGCCAGAATTCTTAGTGAGGTTCTCATAGGTGGGAGAACAGAGATCATGAGAGTCCTTGGGGAACATTTCAGTGAGACGGAGAACTACACATGAAGGAGCAGGTAGAGGAAGTAGATGAGGCTGGCTGTTAAAAAGAATGGCAATATGGCAATAGATGCAAGGACAGGAATAGCATTTTGTTGCAGGCAACCTGGGAGGGTGCTAACCCTAAGAATTCTTTTTCATTAAGATGCAGTAAAGCTGACTTTTTGCATATATGGTTTATATGAATTAACACATGTATAGGTTTGTGTAGCCGTCATCACAGTCAGGACACAGAATTGTTTCATTGTCCCAAATGAGTCCTTGCAATACCCTTTTTGTGGTCATCTTTTCTCATCTTCCCTGCCTTTTCAATAATATCATATTAATAGAAACATATAATATATACAATTTGAGACTGGCTTCTTTCTTTCTTTCCTTCCTTCCTTCTTTGTGTGTGGTTTTTTTTTTTTTTTTTTTTTTTGCAGTTTTTGGCCGGGGCTGGGTTTGAACCTGCCACCTCTGGTATATAGGGCTGGCGCCCTACTCTTTGAGCCACAGGCACTGCCCTTCTTTCTTTTTTTCCCTCTCTTTCTTTCATTCATTCTTTCTTTCTCTCTCTCTCTTTTCTCTCTCTTTCTTTTCTCTCTCTCTTTTTCTTTCTTTCTTTCTAGACAGAGTCTCACTCTGTTACCCAGGCTTGAGTGCCATGGCTAACTTACAGCAACCTCAAACTCCTAGTCTCAAGTGATCCTCCTGCCTCAGCCTCCTGAATAGGTGGGACCATAGGCACATCCCATCATGTCCAGCAAATTTATCCATTTTTAGTAGAGACAGGGTCTCACTCTTCCTCAGGCTGATTTCAAACTCCTGTCTGGGTCTTCCAGAGTGTTAGGATTACAGGCATGAGCCACTGTGATTAGCCAACCCTGGCTTCTTTCAATCAGCATAATACCTTTGAGATTTAAACTGATGTATAGTAGTTCATTTCTTTTCGTTGCTGAGTAGTGTACACTGCACAATGCTCCTCAGTTTGTTTATCCATTCTGCTGGATAAAGTTTGCAAACAATCAAGTTTGCAGCTTTTTGGTATGAATATGAGTAGAGTTCATCTGAGCATTCACATACAGGTTTTTGTGTGAACTTATGTTTTCATTTCTCTAAAGTAAATACCTAGGAGGGGAATTGCTGTATCATATGGTAAGTGCATGTTTAACTTCATAATAACTGCTAAATAGTTTTCCAGAGAGGCTTTACCATTTTGTATTCCCAGCAGCAATGCATAAGTTTCAATTGCTCTGCATCCAAGCAGAGATATCTCATAGTAGTGTTAATTTGCATTTACCAAGCTGATAAAGATGTTGAACTCTTTATGTGTTTATTTGCCATGAATATATCCTCTTTGGTGAGGTGTACATTCAAACCTTTGGCCCATTTTTAATTTGTGGTGTTTGTGTTCTGGCTGGTGAGCTTTGAGGGCTCTTTAATATTCTGGATTTAATTCCTCAGTTAAATTCGTAATTTACAGGTTTTCTCCCAGTCTGTAATTTATCTTTTCATTATCTCAACATGTCTTTTGCAGAACAAATGCTTTACATTTGGATAAAGTCCAATTTATCAGTGTTTTCTTTAACAGATTATGTCTTTTATGTAATGTCTAAGAATTCTTTGCTTAATCCCAGGTCACAAAGATTTTCTTTTATTTTTTCTTCTGAAGGTTTTATAGTTTTACCTTTTCCATTTAGATCTATCCCAATTCAAGTTCATTTTTAAATGCATGAGGTTGAATTTGAAGTTTTTTCTTTTCTTGCATATGAGTATACAATTATACTGTTTATTAAAAAGAATATCCTTTCCTTCATTGAATTGCAATTGTATCTTTGTTGAAGATTGATTGGCCAAATTTGAATATGTCTCTTTCTATATTCTCTATTCTGTTCCATTAATCTACCACTGTGCAAATATTCCTGTAGTCATATTTTAGTACGTCTTAAACTGGGGATAGTGTGATCTCTCTAACTTTTTTTCTCTTTGTAAGTATTGTTTAGGTTATTCCCAGATCCTTTTCATTTCCACATGAGTTTTAGAATGAATTTTTCCATTTTCACAAAAAATTCTGTTGGAAATTTGATTGAAGTTGCACTAAATCTCTAGATCAATGCAGAGAAAATTAAATTCTGTCTGTTGGTGTCAATTACCTGTAGCATCTCAAAACATTATTTCCAATATAGAATTTTATCCCTTGCCTGTCTCAGGGGTCGATTAGGCTGTATTACTATTATGGATGGTTCTGGAGAAGACAAATAGCCAAGCAGTTACCCACATGAGATCATAAGCATAGACATAAAAAATTGTAGGAAGATAACATATCAAATCTCATCTCTGTATTCCATGCTGTTAGGGACATCTGAGTGAGAACCCAGATTAAGTTTGGACTCTCTAGTTGGAATTGCTGATTTTCCACACAGACTGAATAACCTAAACTCTGAAAGACAGTGTTAGGTCAGGCTATGATAAAGTCACATTCTTATGGTTGAAAATTAGGTTTTCACATATGAGAGTACTTTGCCTCTTGTAAATCAATCTAAGAAAAATATTTCCTTGGACAGTAGATGTAGACTGGAGTAGCTATTCTTAGGTCAAAAGGAAGAACAAATTTCTCTTGCTCTGAAAAATTGTTAAAACTTGGGAGGTATTCTTTCAATATCATATGAATATATTA
This sequence comes from Otolemur garnettii, assembly GCF_000181295.1. NCBI lineage: Eukaryota > Metazoa > Chordata > Mammalia > Primates > Galagidae > Otolemur > Otolemur garnettii. Next base: position 21,856,829 of record NW_003852411.1, read on the forward strand.
ACAGGTGTTCCAAATGTTAATTATTTAGGTAATGAACATTCTTTGACTCACAATTTACTATGGATTGAAGATTTCAGATTTAGTGAAGTTGCATTTCAATTGGTATATTTTTATTTGGTAAACGTTCAGATAATTTTGTCTTATAGAAATGAATAGTCAAAAAAGAGAAAGAAATGATAAATCTGAAGTTATGTTTTATTCTCTGGAAGGGCATAACCAGCTTTATAGCCAACCAAGAAATCTTATTCTACTATTCATTAAGTTACCTATAAATTCTCAGCTTATCAAATGTTCTTTGAACTTGCCCTGTGAAAATACCATAGACTGGGTGGCTTAGACAACTAAAATTTGTCTTGCACGGTTTGAGAGGCTAGAAGTTCCCGATCAATGTGTTGACAAGGTTGGTTTCCCCTGAAGCCTGTCTCCCTGGCCTGCAGCAGGAAGCCTTTTTCTTGTGTTCATAGTCTTCCCTCTGTGTGCACAAACTCTGATATTGTCATCTGTGCAGACTTCCTTTACTTACAAGGACTCCAGTCAGACTTACTAAGGCTGACTAATCATCCCTTCAAAGACTGTATCTACAAATATAACTACATTCTAAAGTATTGGGGGTTAGGGCCTCAGTGTTAAATATGGGAGGGAGGGACACAACTGAGCCCATAGCTCCATATTATTATCCTATTTCTTCATAACTGATGAGCTGTATAAAATCTTAAACACTCATTTATTTGTATGCAAGTGGTAACTTTAAGTTTTCAAAAATTATATTTCAAGACTCTTTGGGCTAGTGCTGGAGAGATTCCTGATCTTCATTCTGAGACACAAGGATGCCTTGAGCATTTCTAGTAGTGGAGAGGGGAGTCAAGAACGCGAGGAAAGTAAACACAACTCTTGACAGAATAATATTTCTAGTGTATTATTTCATAATCCGAGTCTCCACAGAGCTTACCAGTGTATGTGGATTAATAATAACCATCAGACACCAAATTTTGTCTTTTGTTCCTGACTTCTCTAATAGAACCTCAGAGTATGCTTAAAATTTCTCTTGGATGGTCATGCCTAGAGGATGTCACAGATGTGCTCATGAACTAGCCCTCCATTGCAGGTGTTTCTGGCACCGAGCTGGGCATCCTGTGTATGTAGTTACATCCCCTAGGCATTTAGAGCACTGCAGGATATCCAAGTTTTAAGCCCAGATATTGTGACTTCAAATACGATTTCCTAACCCAACAGAGCATGAATAAAAGCTTAGAAATCATCCCAGGTGATGACCTGTCAACCTGTCCACCCATGCCAGTGGAGTCTGTCAATCATTCAGCCTTCCCCTACATGCTGACTATGGTAAAGGATATGAGTATAAGTCTTCTCGGCCATATTATGCATGAAATGTGACATAGAGAAGAAATTAAGGCCAGAGGCATTATAGCCAAAAATAATCCTATTTGAATTCTATCTCTGCCACTTACTCAGATATGTTTGGTAAGCTCTGTAAGCCTCAACTTCTCATATACAAAATAGGGGTCATAATAACTATGCCATACAATACTTAAATGTAAGTAGTTTTTATTCCTATCCCCAAAATGTAATACTTCCCCCAGTAAACGGCAATTGTTTTATCGATTTACTATTACATATTGAACATTAGCCAATATATCAAGTATATATTTGAACATATTAGGTAAACTTTATTCAATATATATTATTTTATGAGCAAAAACACATCATGGGTATTAAGTTTCCACAATTCAAGTGGTCGCCAACATTTGCAATTAGATCAATTTTGAAAATAGCATTCAGGATAAAACCAAATTAGATTGCCAAGCAGGGCTCAGGAAATGAAATGTAAAGAAGAGAGTTTCCTCAAAGAAATTAATTGAAACCTGGGTAGGATTATTCAGAGCTTATTGAAAATGGAAGATAATTAAATTTCAGCCATCTTTAATCCAAAGAAACATATAAAACAAAAATTTAATTTAAGATACATTTTCACTTCAATAAACTATTTTTAAAAGTTTTCTAATTAGCATTCTCACTTTGTTTACTGCTGGGAAGTAACATAAAACCATCAGTCTTGTCCTTCAGTAACCGTTGCTTATTCTCTTTTGTTGAAAAGAATAAATGAATTTGCTTTCTAAGGCACATTTTCTTTTTCTTTACTATTTTGTGGGAAGAAAACAACGGTTGAAGAAACATAATACCATTTTTTCCAATAGTCGTATTTAGAGACCATAATAATTATAGGAAGGTAACGTTGAAAAACCAACCCGAAAAGAATTTATCATTTGTTTATTCCATGTTGAGCAATATGGTGCATGTAGATAAATATAAGACAGAACATTGTCTGGTTAAGAGGAGACTGAAAAACATAAAGAAATAATAGGCAAATCAATCAGTTTCATAATTAAACACAGGAATTGATACATAAAAGTGACACAGAATAATGGCATCAGATCTCCAGTAAAGCTGACTTGAAGAGACATAACCATCCCTTGCCTCTGATAGAACACACTCATGATGCTGTATTTCTGAAGGGAGAAGATGTTAAGTTCAAAGGAACAGTCTGTTAGAATAATGTTTAGAAAGAAGTCTGAGAGGGAGCCAATGGTTGCATTGGATTACAGATCAAGCAACAATGCTACATGGATAACAGATACATTTCCAGTGATAACATTTTATTACATTAATTTCCTGTATTCTCAATGCAAGAGCTATGCTTGGCTCTGTGAGTTATTTGTTTCGGGTACTTTAGACAGCTGTATAGTCATAAGGAAAAACGGAGGGGAAGATGGTGTTCAGGGAATCCCTCTCGGAGCAGTTAATAGGACATTTCAACTGAGACTGGAGTGACATAGGAAGTCCCTCAACTAAAGAGGATCTGAACAAAGAATACAGCCAGAGGGGATGGCTAGTGCAAAGGCCCTAACAGGGACCATGTTCAGTGTGATGGTGAAACAGAAAGCAAGCTAGTATAGACTGAATTTAGTAAGCAAAGAATAAATTTAACTGGAGTTGGAGACGCAGTAAGGGTCACATCATTTAGGTGCTTATAAATGATTCTCAGTGTGGTGGGAAAACATTGGGTACTGGGCAATGCCCTGGTATTGCTAAAATTTTTAGAAGATTACTCTAGCTAATGTTGGAGAATGAATTATAGATGGGCAAGAGAAAAGGTAATTACAGTAGTTCAAGGGAGAGCTGATGGCAATCTGAACAAGAATGATGATTTCTTGGATAAATATAGTAATTAACACGTATCGGTATGCAGATATAAAAAGGGGAGGAAGGAATCAAAGATCACGAAAGGATGTGGAGCCTGGGTGACACACACCTGGGAGGTTTTGTGAAAGCTAGAGTCACGAAGTTTGGAACAGTGGGTAGCCTCAAGGATGAAGGTAAATTCTTCTTGGGATTGATTGAGACAGAAGCGATGAGAAAATACATGGTCCCAGGAGTCTGTAGGTGATATAAGACTGTAACTATAATGATAAAAACTGAGGAAAAACTGAAAATGGTTGTTTATGTATCATTCTAATAATTATAACGGCAAAGTCAGAAGAGTGGAAAGGTATAAAGGGGCAAGAGGAGAAAGTCAGATTCGCCATAAGAAACACTTAAGATAGAATGTTGGTTTTCACTCAAAGCTGGTCTTATTTCTCTAGTAACAAAGGCTGCAGGTGTAAGAGTTAAGTGTGCCAGGAAAGGTGACCTTGACAATCTAAGCTGTCACTTATCATCTTGTCCCTCTAGTCATTTCTTTATCACAGTCTAAGAGACAAAAGGATCGCATCCCTCCCCAGTTTACATCGAAGATGTCATATGTCAGTCCCCACCCCAACCTGTGAAATTTTAAGTTCTTTAATTTGAACTAATATCTCTTTCTTCATATTACACTATAAAAAGACTACGCATCTCCTATTTGCCTACCTCCCTAAAGCATTTTTTGTTGTGTGTTTAGATAGTTCTCACTCTAGGTACTTTTGTAAATCTAGGCTATTTTTATCTGATTTGCATGAGATTATTGCAGTAATTCTGTATAATTGGGCTTGGACAATACAGAAAAAAAAATTAAAAGTCTTCCCCTCTAAAGATCCCAAGAGTAGGTAAGAAAAATATCACAGTAAGCTAGGAAATACACAAGGAATCAAGAAAAAACCAAGAAGATACAAATAGGAGTGGATACAAAATCTGAGTGGCTCTAAAGGTTTTTTCTAAGACCCTTTGATACTATGACTAGGGACAAATGAATTCAAGAAATACTCAGAAATCTGTCCACTGCTACTTAGGCATACAACCTGACAAGCAGATAAGTAGATCAATTTTTTTTAACTGGGGAATCATTGAGGGTACAACGAATCACGTTACACTGTTTGCATTTCTTAGGTAAAGTCCCTCTTATGATTGTGCCCTGCCCCCAAGAGGTGTGTCACATACTGTGACCCCCCCACCCCCAACATGTACTAGCATCAATTGCCCTCATATCAGAATTGAGTACATAGGATTCTTGCTTCTCCATTCATGTGATGCTTTACTAAGAAGAATGTATTTCAACTCCATCCAGGTAAACACAAAAGATGTAAAGTCACCATCCTTTTTTAGTGGCTGGATAGTACTCTATGGTAAGCATATACCCTAACTAATTAAACCATTCCTGGATTGGTGGGCATTTAGGTTGTTTCCACAGTTTGGCAATTGTAAATTGAGCTACAATAAACACTGACAATTATATCTAAAAATAAGGTATTAACAAGAGACTTCACCATCTCCAAGAAATTCTGAGATTCAAGTACTAAGTGGACATGGCTACAAAAATATTGCCCCAAAGCACAGCAACCAAAGCCTTAGCTTTGCAAAGAAGCTTTTCCTGCTTTACAGAGTCCTTGTACATTCATCCACTTTCACTCCCAGCTCATGCCTTCTTTGGAAACCTTAACACGATTGGGCAGAGAAGAGCCTATGCTTCCCTTTTTATGTATGTGGCAATGGTGAGAAGGAATTTTATACAGTTACTTCACTTCCTCTAAACTTCATACTGCCAGGGGTTCCTATGAAAATTGCTGTAAAATGCACTCAGGTTTCATAATCCCTTATCTGGCCTTAGACACCACCATCTTGTCCTTTTATAAAATGTGTTCCACTTAGCTCGTATTTGGTTTAACCTTCCCGGTTTCTCCGTTTTAGAAGCAGTGTGACTCCCAAATAAAACAAATTACGGTGTCATAAAGTTTATCCCAATTGCCAATGAATTTACTGCTTTTTAAAAGCACTAAGTCTTTTTCCTTCATAGACACAGGAACTTTAAAATGTTCGTATGTTATGACCCACATCCCTCCTGAATTATGAATCAATCAGACAGTCTAATTTCTCTTTATTTTCTCAACCCAGTTATCAATCCTTAAAATCACTCCTGTTTTGATATACATTCTCTGTCAGTCACCAGAATCTCTATAACGTTGAGTGCCCAAATCCTAACCTGTAGTGCCATATTTACTAAAACTCAGCAATGCCCTTATTGATATATCAAATGTGGGCTTAATTTTCCATCTAATGTAATTCATGGATAGTTTCCATAACCCAAACTCTTCCTGTATATCAAGATGAAAAGGAAGTCTACTATGCTGTTTTACTTTAGTGAATCAACTTCTGATAAAACCATCTACTTTCTTTTTTAAATTCTACAGGGCCCCTTTCTTTCCCTTTTTTTTTTTTTTTTTTTTTTTTTTTTTGCAGTTTTTGGTTGGGGCCAGGTTTGAACCTGCCACCTCCAGTATATGGGGCCGACACCCTAGTCCTCTGAGCCACAGGTGCTGCCCTGCTGGGTCCCTTTCTTCGGTGATACTCAGGTATACTTGGATCTATAGCTTTGAAATATTCCTGAAACTATTCTCTGAGCAATGCAATGGAGATCCAGTTTCTATTAACAAAGACAAGTTGAGCTTCATTTTTAAGTAAGACTAAGCCATCTGGATTGTGAGAGCCATGTGACACCGCTTATCTATTTGCCAGTATTCTTAAGATTCTACGAACTGTGACTATTCCCATTTAAAACTTATCTCTTACTGTTTAGAGCTCATTTAAATTGATTGGCAACACTCCTGACTGTGACGTTATCCCTTAGTTTGTTTTGCTTGGCAAAAGCTTTCTCATTGTTTGACACCATATAATCAGAAATTTAAAAATTACAGTTAGAGATGACACACAACAATTTGAATTCACTAGCAGCGGCACAGTACACGCATTAGCTTAGATCTGTAGTTTGCTTTTCTTGGAATGTATCTAGTTCCAAATATTCCAACCAAAACTTAAAAACAAAGTTAAAATATCCTCTGTGGCCTTCTGTGCTTACCAACAGATAAATTTTGAAAGTGTAAGTTGAAACAATACATACCAAGTCAACAGAAGAATACAATCTAAACACTTCAAGGAAAATAAATCTGAATGTGACCAGCTTGTTATTTGAGACTGTGAGAACCTAGATTGTGCCAAATGTGAGTCTTTTACCACATACCTGACATCAGAGTAAGTCACTCAGAAAGAGTGTAGCCAACACCATGACTTTCTCTAAACATTTTTCCCAAGTGTTCTTTAGTGGAAGTTTAAGTTTCACATCTTCAGGCTAAAATGAAATTCCTTAAATCTTTCCTTGCATGACTTGTTTTGAAACAGAATAAGCTTTCTCCTGATTGACCGAAATAATTGTGCCTGTGTGCAGTTTCCAAGCTTTAAATTGGGAATAAATCTCAGCAGTATAAAAGTCTGGCGCTGCTCTTTGCTGGGCATAAAGAAGTGAGGGTAGGGACTCTGCTCTTAGGAGACGTAAAGAGAGATCGGTGTGCTAGACACTGAATGCAGCAGCACCATCACCTAAAAACCACTCACTGACCATCATAAAAGCTTGATCAATACCTGAAAATGCTCGTCCTGCAGTCAGCAGGGACATTTCATGGTCTCTTTCCCATTCCTATTTATTTTCTACTAAGTTCTGCCTCCCCCTCCCCGTGGTTCTTATTTTTAAAACTGTTAACATTTTCATGTATTTTGAATTTATTTTGTTATTTGATATAAGGTAGGATATTAATTTTCCCCCCAAACCAGTGTTTTTCAACCTTTTGAACCTCACAGCACACTTGAACCTATAGTTAAACCTCCATGGCACACTTAAATTATATTGACCAAAAAAAGAATTTAAAAAAGGATATACTTAATCTGCTTTGAAGTCTTTTGAAAATAATTAAATAATGACCTTTAAAAATTTTCATGGCACATTATGTTAAGGTCTATGGCACACCTCTTGTGGGCAGGACATAATTATAAGAGGAACTCTACCTAACAAATGAAAACATTATAACCTAATTCTCCGTACCCAAAAATTACCTGAAACCATAAAAGAATAAAAAATAAATAAAATTTTTCATGGCACACCTAATATCCTCTCATGACACACAGGTATACTGTGGCACACTGGTTAAAAATCACTGTCCTAAATTCAATTTCAATGTTATTCTACCTCTAATTGAGGGATGTTTTTTACTTTATGTGTGTCAAGGTTAAAAAGAATCAATAGTTGGGCAATCAGATATTCAGATGACCTACCAACTTATGTCAGTCGAAGCCTATACTAATAAAACAATCTAAACAACTTCTCTTGCCACGGAGATAGTTGAAGGAATAGTCATCAATAAGTATAATGTATTTCATTACCATGAAATAGTTTTAAAAATAGGAAGGTCTTATTTATCCTCCTCTTTCCATTAAATAAACATACTCACATTTCTATAATGCTAAATCTTCTACCCTCCACTTCCTAGGGCCTAAACTTCTCCTCAGAGCTCTATTTTCATGCCTTAAAATTTTTATTTCTATTAGAGTTCTCCAAGGAGGGCATTTACTTCTTGTTTTTCTAACTTTCCAGCAATGGAAAAGAAAAAGATCTCTCTAGAGTTGGAAAAAACCAGATTCAGACACTGGGTTGGCTACTTAGCCATTAGTTGCTTTGGATAAAGTACACAGCTATTCTGCCTCTCATTTTCCTCATCTGTCCATGGGGAATCTCTGGAACACAAGATCAGTGCTAAAGCAAACACTCTGCTCTATAAAAGAAGGCCAAGATTATTTTTTGTTGTGTGATTTTTCCTTAATTCTTAGGTTGCAAACTCCCAAGACAGGTTGACAGCAGAATTGGAGGATGAACACGATATGCAGAGATTTGGGCCTTGGAAATGGATGCAGTTCCAGTTCATCTTTAGAGAGATGAACATATTTTCATTGTTTGTGGAATACTTACGCTAGGTCAAAGCATTATAGAAGGTTTATGTATAGGAATAGGTGGGCAGATTTCAGATAGCCCAAGGCGTGGGGCAGATGCACATCTGTTGTTTTTCATGGAAAAACTACTTCCATCCTTTTCCTAATGACATTCACTCACAGTTTGATGGAACCATAGATCAAAATGCTCTGTGCTCCTCTAGCTGAAGGATACACAAAAAACTCAAATTATGCCATTGAGATATGAACATCTTGGCATTCCATGGGCCAGGATTCTGGAAAAACCAACCATCCTTGTCTGCTTGTTGCATGTCTGGGGCTACCCTAGTTTCTGTTCTTCCTATGGTGAGTTCTATAGCTTTCCCTCTGATTCCTGGGTTGCCCCATTTTTTCCCAGTGACTTTCTATTCTCATGTTAACCAGAGTCAGTTTCTACACAATGTGAAACCAAAGAATCTTGTCTAATCGAATTTTCACTTAATAGAAGTGGAAGTTGAACCTTCAGAAACTGAATAATTTGCACAAGGTTTCACAGTACTCCTTTTCTATATTTTCCCCTCTACTGATTGCTTTTCTGAATCTTTTAAAATTTCCCCCATCCTTAAAACAAAATCAAATCTCCCAACCTAATGTTCTCCTCCAACTATTGACCTTTTTTTTTCTTCTCTTCACAACATTTTTCAACATTTAGGTTATCTGGAATTGATTCCTAGCTATGGTTTGAGATACAGTTTCAAATTAATTTTTCTCCCATATTAATTATAACTATTCCAGTCCACTTACTAAGCAGTTTCTCCTCTCTCTAGTAATTTTTCATGCCACCTATATTTCAAAATGTCATTTATATGTACTTTATCTTGTGAGCTTTCTACTTTATTAGTCAACAATCCACCCATACACTATACTTTCCAGATTTTAAAAAAAGTTTAATAAAATTTGTATCTTGAATCACGAGTCTTTTCTGTCTTCTTTCCTTATATTTTAGAATTAACCTGACAAGAAAAGTTCTATTGGGATTAACCTTTTCCTTTTGAGAACATAGAGCTAAATTATTGGACATTCTAATAGTTACTGTTTTGCCACCATTCATCATTAATTCCTTAGGACAATCTTCTAGGTATTAAAATATTTGGTATATTATGCTCTCTCCCCCACCAAGCATTGTGTTAGGAAAACTTTTGAATGTACAGAAAAGGATGAAATAAAATACATCCCAGGTCAAGGATGTAGATGAAATGACTGTTAACATTTTGTTGTTCTAAAGTGACATACAGATATCATAATACTCCTAAGAATAAAGATGACCCTGTAGTTCTTAAGAAGAACATTTTCCTGTCTAACCATAATATTCTTGCCTGAGAGAGAATTAAACATAAATCTCTAATATAACATAACATTGGTCCATATTTAAATACCCCACAATTTTCCACAAAATATCTTACTTAGCTTTTTTTTTTTCTTTTTTACTGAAAATTCAGTAAAAATTCAGTTAGGGTTTACACATCACATTTGGTTTTTCTATCTGTTTATTTCCTCTTAATTGAGAACAGCCAGATAGTTTTGATTTTAAGAGATTAGTCCAGTCATCTTGTAGAACTCCTACAATCTGAATTTGCTTGATTGATTGTTTCCATCTGGATTTCATTTATCTTGTTTCTTTTATTTCCTCTATGCGTATAAACTGGAAGTTTGGTTCAAAGAAATAATTAGCTTCAGTTTAAACATGTTCAATAAAAATACCTTACAGAGAATGCTGTCCACTTTATGTTGCATTATATTAGGTAGTATATAAAATGTAACTGTACTATTATTGGTGATGCCAAGTTTAGATACTTGTTTAAGAGATGGTTTAAGAGTCAAATTTTTCCATTATAATGGTTTTATTTTATCCTTACAATGAGAAAGTTAACTGATGGTTTTAGTACATTTGATATTTATCATCACAATCAATAATTTCATTGCAGCATTATAAAATGATGAATATCTTTCCAAATATATCATTTTCTCTGTTTATTAGTTGGTATTTTTCTATAAAAGGGAAGTTTTCTTTTATCACATAGGACAACACTGTAATTTCTCTTTAAAATTGAATACTTATCATTTTCACTTGTTTACTAATTTTCAAATAAAATTTTCATATAATTATCACTTACAATTGTTATTTGGGCTGTGGAAGCACCACCTGACATAGCCCTAATAGTCTTTGAACTCTTGCTTTCTGAAATAAAAATGTCTCAGGAAAACCTTATTTCTCAAACCAAGACCCAGAATCAACCATTTCACCAAACCATCCGGATTCTTTTACTGAGAAATTATAGTAGAAACAAAAACTAAGTTTCTTATTATTACTAGGAAGACATTCTTTTAAGCATCTTAAACAGAGCTAGGAAATTATATATATATGAGATATATATATATATATATCTCATATATATATAATGAGTTCTAGATTTCTCCTTTTGGCCAGTGTGGATTAATAAGGACAAGATTAACCCTCCTGCTTGAAACAATCAAAAACCATGTTGAACAGTCTGTATGAAACAATTTTCAAAACACTGAATATGAGATAAAAAAGGGCAGATTTCCTCAAGAGATAGAAAATAAGCAAGATAAGTCCTGTGATTGTCAAGCTTCTGTTCTTAAGAAAGTTTCCAGTCCCCTGTTCAAAAAGTGGAAGCCAATCAAAGTCCAGTAGACTCCCTACGTTGAGGAGAAGCTGATAATCCAGAGAGAATAAAGCACCTAGAGTTTTCAGATTGGATTCTTGGAGAAAAAAAGGACTTCATAGAAAGGAAACTATGGAACAGACGCTTACTCTCCAGTGTATAGTTAAAGGCACATATGTAAGATAATTACCTGATACTGAAGAAGATCCACCCAATGGATCAAATATAACAGTGCCTGGCACAAGGGCTGGGCTGGAAGTATCATCTATTCTACCAGCCAAATTGAAAAACCTCATAATTCATGGTAATTAAATAGGTACTTAGAAGGAATTCATCTTAGTTCTACAGAGAAAATTGCCCTAAAATGAACAATTCTCCAATCCCATCAAAGGAAACCCCCCAGATTTCACACTTTTTCCATGTAACTTAACTACATCCCAGAATAAACTTCAGTACTATTTAGGGGACCCAACAAGTTAAAATTCACAATGTTCAAAATCTAAAAATAAATAAATGAATAACAAATGCCAGACATGCAACACATGAGACCAGACTGAACAAGAGCAAGACTCCATCTCTACTAAAAATAGAAAAACTAGTCAGGTGTTGTGGCAGGTGCTTGCACAGGAGGCTGAGGCAAGTGAATCACTTGAGCCCAAGAGTTTGAGGTTGCTGTGAGCTATGATGATGCCACAGCACTATACCCAGAGTGACCAAGTGAGATTCTGTCTCAAACAACAACAACAAAAAAAAAAAAAAGAAAGAAAGAAAACAAAAGTTACAACCAATATCACAGAAATACAAATCATCTCAGAATACTATAAAAAACTGTATGCTCATAACCTTGAAATATGTGGAGAAAATAGGAAAATTCTTAGAAACACACAACCTCTTTTAGCTCAGTAAGGAAGAAATAGAAATCCTAAACAGATCTTTTTTAATATCAAGCACCCAAATTGAAAAATATTGCTTTATTGAAGCAGCAACAAAAAATATTCCAGTTAAGAAATATTCCAGGCCAGATGGTTTTACACCTGAATTGTAGCAAACTTACAAAGAAGAACTTGTACCTATACTGGAGAAATTATTCCATAACTTTGAGGAGAACATAATCCTCCCTAACTCTTTCTACAAAGCCAATATCACCTTGATACCAAAGCCAGGGAAGGACACAACTAAAAAAGAAATTTACAATCCAATATCCCTTATAAATGTGTATGTAAAAATTCTCAATAAAATCTTAGCAAATGAAATTCAGTTGCCCATCAAAAAATAATTTATCACAACCCAATGGGCTTTATCCCAGAGATGAAAGGTTGGTTTAACCTACACAACAGCAAGTTTGGTTCAACATACAACAAACGTAATTCACCTCATAAATAGAAGCAAAACCAAAGACTGTATGTTCCTTTCAATAGATGCAAAAAAGTATTTAACAAAATTCAGCCCCCTTTCATGATAAGAATGCTCAACAAAATTGGTATAGATGGTATACACTTCAAAATTATAAAGCCTGTATACAACAAACCTATAGCCAACCTTATATTGAATGGGGAAAAATCAAAAGCATTCCTGCTTGGAACTGGAACCAGACAAGTTCACTCACTTTCATTACTTTTATTGAACATAGTAATAGTCCTCACCAGAGCAATCGGCAAGAAAAGGAAATCAAGGGGATCAAATGGGGAAAGAAAAGATTAAACAATTGCTCTTTGCTGACAATATTATTTTATATCTAGAAAACCCCAAAGATTCAACCAAGAGACTCCTGGAATTGATAACTTAATTCAGCAAAGTCTTGGGTTAAAAATCAATGTACACAAATCAGTAGCTTTCATATACATAAACAACAGTCAAGCTGAGAATCACATAAAAGACACAATACTTTTCACAGTAGCAGTAAAGGAAATAAAATACCTAGGACTATTTTTAAGCAAAAAGGTGAAAGACCTCTATAGGAAGAACCATGAAACACTGAGGAAAGAAATAATAGAGGATGTAAATGGATGGAAAACATATCATGCTCATGGATGGGAAGAATCAACACTGTATATGTACATCATGGAATATTATGCAGCCTTAAAGAAAGATGGAGACTTTACCTCCTTCATGTTTACATGGATGGAGCTGGAACATATTCTTCTTAGCAAAGTATCTTAAGAATGGAAGAAAAAGTATCCAATGTACTCAGCCCAACTTTGAAATTAATTTATAACTCTCATAAATTGAAAGCTATAACCCAATTATAGCCCAAGAATATGGGGGAAAGGGAGAGGGAGGTGTAGGGAGGGAGGGGGATGGGTGAAGGGAGGGTGATTGGTGGGACCACAGCTATGGTTCATCTTATAAGGGTACATATGAATCTTTCTAAATGTAGAATATAAATGTCTTAACACAATAACTATGTTATTGAAAATGCCATGAAAGCTATGTTAACCAGTTTGATGAAAATATTTCAAATTGTATATAAAACCCCATGACTGCATTAATGTACACAGCTATGATTTAATTAAAAAAATGTATACTCCCCAAAGAGATTTATAGATTCAATGCAATCGTCATTAAACTTCCTATGTCATTTTTTACAGATCTAGTAAAAACAGTTCTATGCTTCATACAGAACCAGAAAAGATCCTGAATAGCCAACACAAACTTACATAATACACAAACTTACATAATAAGAACAAAGTGGAAAGCATCACTTTTCCAGACCTCAAGCTATACTATAGTAACCCAAACAGCATGGTACTGGCAACAAACAAACAAAAAACAGAGACATAGGCCTATGGATCAGAACAGAGAATCTAGAGATGAAACCCTTCTTATGTTTCCATATGACATTTGATAACATCAGACAAAAACATACACTGGGGAAAAGAATTTCTGTTCAGTAAATGGTGCTGAGAAAACTGGATAATCACATGTGAAAGACTGAAATAGGATCTGTTTCTACAGCCATGACACCCCGAATGTGCCTGATCTCATCTGAAGTAGGATCCGAACCTCTCACCACTCACAAAAATTAATTCATGATGGATGAAAGACTTAAACCTAAGGCAGGAAACTATAAGAATTCTAAGAAAAAATGTTGGGAAAACTTTTGTAGGTATCAGTCTAAGGAAAGAATTTATGAAGAAGACCCCAAAAGCTATCACAGCAACACAGAAGTATGGGAACAGATCAAATTAAAAAGTTTCTGCACAGCCATGGACACAATCAATAGAGTAAATAGATAACCCACAGAATAGGGGAAAGAAAGTCTGCATACTATACATCTAGTAAAGGGCTAATAACCAGAACTCAAGCAAATTGGTAAGAAAAAAAATCAAACAACCTCGTTAAAAAGTGGGCAAAAGACATAAACAGAAACCTTTCAAAGGAAGATAGTTAATGGCTAATAAACACATGAAAAAAATGCTCAACATCTCTAATCATCAGAGAAATGCAAATCAAAACTAGAATGAAATATCTTACTCCAGTGAGAATGGCGGATATCAAAAAGTCCCAAAGCAACAGATGCTGGTGTGGATGCAGAGAGAAAGGAACATTCATTCAATGTTGGTGGGACTTCAAACTAGCACAACCTCTATGAAAAGTAGTATGGAGATACCTCAGAGAAATAAAAATTAGACCTACCTTTTGATCTAGAATCCCACTTCTAGATATCTACCCAAAGGAAAAAAAAGACAGTTCATCAAAAAGACCCTTGTGCTCAAATGTTTATAGCAGCACAATCTACAATTGCAAAAATATGGAAACAACCCAAGCACCCATCAATACATAAATGAATTAAAAAGATGTGGTATATGTATACCATGAAGTACTATTCAGTCATAAAAAAGAACGATGAGCTAGTATGCTTTATAACAATCTGATGAGAACTAGAGACCATTCTCCTAAGTGAAGTGCCACAAGGATGAAAAAACAAGCACCATGTGTACTCAATACTATATTATGTGCACATATGGAAATAAAACTCAACAGAAATCAAAAAGGTGGAGGAAGGGAGGAAGAGTTGGGTAAATTCACATCTACTGGTGCTTTGCATACATTCTGGATGAAGGGCACACTATGACTTCAACTTAAAATGTACAAAAGCGACTTATGCAACCAAACGTGTATACCCCTGTAATACTCTGAAATTAAGGAAAAGAAATACAACAAACAAAAAATATTTAAAAGAAGTTGAAAGAAAAAAGATGCCAGAAAAAGAGGAAAAAGAACAAATGATGGAATAGATGGAAAATAAAAAAACAGGGGGACTCAGCAACAACCCCTAGCCTTGCACAGTTTCTGCTTTCACATCACCACTCAGCCCCCGAATAAATATCTAGGGTCTAAAATGTCTCGCTCTCTTCCAAAGCCTGTTCCTGTACATTTTCCAAGTCCTTTTCTTTTGACTCACACATATCTAATGCTTTGACTCACCAGATCTGACCCACTTTCATTATTTCCCACTCAGAGTGAGTCCCTCTCCCTCTGGAGTGGACCTGAGTTGATGTTAACTGTGTTCCACCACTAGAAGGACTCCACTGTGTTATCTTTTCTTCTGCTCAGTCCCTGCCTGACTCTCAGCTCCATTGCGGGCTCCAGAAACTACTCTACTAATCTCACCAGTTTATTTTTTTTCTATTTACATGTTAATTGGTCTCTATTTCCTTAGTATGTGGTAGGATGGTTGATTTATTTTCTTTCTTTTATTGAATTCCATTTTTGAATGTAGGTTCAGTCTTAGCCATCAATTATCCACAGGAATCCTTCCTGTTCTCCTCCTGACTTCCCATTTATTTTTTAATCATTGGTAAGGTGACTTCCTCCTCTGCTGCAGCTTTGTTATGGAGATAAACAGCACCTTTGATGCAGACTTTAATGGACAGTGTCTCAATCCTCACCTTACTTGACGTGTCTGTGCTCAGATATTTTTTGCTATATTCCTCACTTCTTGAAACACTTTTTTCCTTCAGATTCTTTGATGTCTAAAGAGTTCCTGTTTTTACTTCTATTTGGCTGCTTCTTCTTTGTGAACTTTTTTCTTTTGTTCACCTCTATCTGATTCAGGGCTCTGTCCAAACTCTTTTTCTCACTCTAAATATGCTCCCTTCCTTTCATAACTTAACTTTTCATCTCTATAGTAATGATCCTTAAAATATTTTTTTAAACCAAGGTCTTAAGTCCAAACTTCAAACTATATATTTCACTGCCCATTTTATATTCCAAGGACACTCCAAACTCATCATATTGCAAACTAAATTTATTACTAGCTAAGCCTTGACTCTTCCCAATCCTATTCTTCTTAAACACTGAAATCAATTATTGATCACCAACCATATGATTACCCAAATCTGAAAGCTGGCAATTGCTCCTGCTTCTTCCCCCACACCCTTCCTGAGTGTCCTGATCATTCTGTCTCCTTTGTTATCTGATGACTCTGCCCATTTATGGCATTTACTGTTATCACTACCTTAGTTCCAGTCTTTGTCATCTCTCCTCTGATTATTTCACCACCTTCTATCTTGCTGACAACAATCCTATCCCTCTTCCAATCAGTTACTCATAGTGCAATCAGTAAATTTTCTAAACTCTAACTTAATCATACCTCTCAACTCTTTAACATTTTAAAGACTCAGTAGGCCCTTGGGATAAGATCTAACTACTTAATGTGGCTTACAAAGTCAATAATACAGCTCCTTTCCACTAATCCAGCCTTCACCTCACTACTCTTTCACTTCACACTGTTTGTTTCAGTCATGTTGAACTTTGTGTAACTTTTATGAACAATTTGAGAACTTGGCTCATACTGCTCTTCCCTTTCCCATGGCTAACTCCTGATGACCTTTAGGACTCATCTTAAATTGTCCTCTTGAAGCCTCTTTGATCCCTTTACTGACTCAAGAATAAGTTAGGGTCATTTCCTTTTGATCCCATTACAGGTGTACCTGGTACTTATTCCTCTCATAGACTTTTTATGCTGTAATTGAAGCTTGATTACAAGTCTGTTTTTGGTATTAGACGATGAGCTATTCGAGAGAAGAGATGTCTTCCCTGACTTATCATTATCACCTACCGTACAGCCTGGTAAATAATAAGTCCTCAATGAATAACCATTGATAAATAAATACAAATGAATAACTTACACTTAAATGTTTATTCCCAGGTTGCTAACCTTATCTATTGATAATTCTCACCATAAATTTTAAAGTGTGCACATTATTCTCACATGGGCATGATTCTAAGACTTATAAAATTCCCAATGTGAATAAAATTCAAACGTGTCTTTATTATTTTTAACTGAAATGCTTTCAAATCCCTTAAAGTAGCAGGTATATATTATTTCCAAATGAAAGTGGAACCTTACTAGCTTCTATTTTGTGGATTATAATCATAGGTTATACTTATTGAGTACAGACTCTGAGTCAATTAGTGGGAGAGCTTTGCACATATTAAGTGATGGGACCCCACAATTACCCAGTGAAATTTCTACTGTTCCATTTTATAGATGACAAACTGAAGCATGATTTGGCTTAGTAACTTTCCCAAAGTTGAACAGCTAGCAAGCAGAGCTGGGATTTGAACCCAGGTTGTTTAAGCTGCAGAATGCTACTAAGCACTATGGTTATCTTCATTTGCATGAATGCTTGTTAGCCTTGGGTTTATTTCCTAATCTGTATTATGCTTACATATGCACAAATGTGAAGTGGACTTCATTTAGACTAGACAAAACCAACTCAGAATTAACTTTCTCCTTCAAAACTAAAAGCATAAATATACCTATTTTTATTGAAAAATACGGCATGCCTCCACATATGTGCACTTTTTCCCCATAAATTTGAGGAAGCATGCATATAGCACTAAATTTCCATCCTAAGTCTCAGGATCAACTACATAATTCGCAGGGCCTAGTGCAAAATGAAAATACAAGGTCTTTGTTCCAAAATTATTAAGAATTTCAAAGCATTGACAGCAGAGCATAAACCAAACAGGGGGCACTTCTAAAGACAAGGTCCTTTGTGGCTGCCCAAAAAGCATGCCCATGAAGCCAGCTCCGCAGAGCCTGCTTTCGAAGAGGCACTGAACAACCATTGCACTTGACACTCACTTGAGTACAACACTGCATAACTTTTCTGTATGTAAAACTAAGAGTTTCACCCTCAGCTTTAAAATACCTTTATATTAAGAGCAATGCTTGCTAGCATTATCAGAACACAGAACTTTTATAATCAATGAGATAAACTAGCATACGTAAAGTATCTATGTGTTTTACCAACCATTCTACCTATGAATAAACAGACTAAAAGATATTAAGTAACTTCTACAAAGCTACTCAGCTAGTAAATTGAGGAATTGCTAGTTAAGCCGAGAGCCACCTGCCTCCAAAGCCCACGGTTTTTCCATTATGCCATGCTGTTGCTTCTGCAGCAATGGAAAAAAGTACAATCAGTCATGGACTAATAGGTTGAATTATGAGACATTTAGTCTTTGCCCTAAGCAAATACAAGTTTACTCTTGTTTTCTCTGTGTGTCTGGACTGTTAATCCCAGATTCTTCAGAAAACGGGCCTGTATGTGAAAGACCATATATGATTTCAAAAAGAATGAGACTATCTTCTGAGGTTGGTGAGATTTCTACTGGGAGTGCTGTCATGGTCACTCAAATATCAGGAGCATATGCAGTCTATTAGGAATTACAAGGCCAGCTGTTGTTTTATATCATTAGATTCTTGCAACCAACTGGGAAAAATCTACTTCTGCCAAGAGGCAAGGCTCCAGCCTCTGCAACAAATATCAATTCCAATTTGGTTGAAGTTATACAGGGTTATTATTCTTTTTTTCTGTCTCTCCCATGGTTCCAGAAGTGATTCTCTGCACATTGGTTGGAGCTCAACCTGAAGTATGTCACATTTTCCATCTAGATTGAAGAAGATGTGCCTTTATTCATGCCCTCTAAAACAAAGCTGGGGCATATATTTTCCATCTAGATTGAAGATTGCATTAATTCACGCTCTTTAAACCAGAGCTGGGGCATAAAACTTGTCTGAGACTTGGAGCTAGGTACAGCACATGATTTGCAAAACCAATCATCTTGTCTTGGATAAGAGAAAAAAGAATTATAATTTGTTATTCTCTCTTGTGAACAGTTATATTGTCCAGTCAAGATTATTAGCCGTCCAGCAATTCACAAGTGGCTCTCCTTGGCAAAATTTGATTTTGAGCTTGACAGTAACTCTGATGATTTCATAACATTTTAGAATCATGAAGTGTTAGCATTGGAAGAGACCTGAGAGATCGCATAATCAAATACCTCATTTTATAGATGAGGACGCTGATGTGCAGAGATATTTCAAGGTGGCTGAAATCATAAAGCCAGTATATAAACTGGCCCCGGAAATCTGAGCTCCTAATCCTAGGTTTATTCTTTCCTTTCCTCTGTGGATGCCTTGTTTTATTTAGTTGACATGTCAAACCCCATTTGCCCTTACTCTGCAGGCAGTTTCCAGTTCAGCAGGAAATTCTTTGAAATAGGAACAGTTAAATGAATCAAATTTTATTGAGCACATACTCACTGGGTTTAAAAAATATATTCAACACATAATTCAGTATGGTGCCATGTGCATAGGCAGCCTTCAATCATTCCTCCATTCTTTTATTCAGTCTGCAAATGCATACTGAGCATAGAAAAAAACATAATAGGTGCTTATGAGTATGGAATTTGTGGTTTATTTCTACTAAGATAAATAAGACATGATCCTTGTCCTAAAGAAGCTTATAGCCCTGGCTTGGCACCTATAGCACAGTAGTTACAGCTGGCCTGGGCCTCCTAAACAACAATGACAACTGCAACAAAAAAATAGCTGGGTGTTGTGGCAGCCACCTATAGTCCCAGCTCTTTGGGGGCTAAGGCAAGAGAATTGTAGAAGCCTAAGAGTTTGAGGTTGCTGTGAGCTGTGACACCATGGCACTCTACCGAGGGTGACATAGTGAGACTCTGTCTCAACAACAAAAAAATAAAATAAAAATAAACACATAAAAAAATAGATAAACAAACAAAAGAAGCTTACAGCCCAGTGCAACAGATATATAGGCAATTTAAACTGTTGAACTATACATATGTGTGTGTGTGGGGGGGGGGAATGTGTGTGTTTCTATATGAACTTTGGTCAAAGGCTACAATAAATATGTAGCATGTGAAATCAAATAATGTTACCAACAGAATCATTATTTGCTTAATTCTATTGTGAGGACCAGTACCACAGTCCAAAGGAAAAGTGTGAACAGAGGCACAGAAACATGAAGGCCATGCTATATTTTGGGATCTTGGAGAAGGGCAGGGTGCTCAGCAGGTGAGCAGAACGTGAAGGTGGAAAAGCAAAACTACTTCGGACCCTGGAGGCTGCTAAACATCAGACAAAGGAAAATAGACTTTGCCATGTACACAGTTGGAATGTTAAGGTCATATTGGGAATGGCGATGATCCATGTCATACATTTGGGGATAGCATAGAAGGAAAAGCAAGAGGACAGAGACAATCAGTAAATAATTACAAATTTACCTCTATCCAGTGTAAAGTAAATAATGCCATTTAATCATGTCTGATCATGCCACTTTCTCATTTAGGATCCTCAAATAGCTTCCTTTTGTTAATCTATAAAATCTAAACTATTCAGCCCTTCACCAAGTACTTGCCCCACACTCCATAGGCCTGCACAGAAGCAAATCTAATAAAATGTTCATGTATTTACACTGGTGCATTGTTTCCAAGGCGCTTCCTGATACAGTGTTCCATTTGATTCTCACAATTGTCCTCTAAAGTAGACAGAGAAAGGTTAACATCTTCATTTTACAAATGCTAAAATAGAACCAGGGGCAAGATGGCCGACAGGTGCCAGCCTCCAACAGAAGCTCCTGTCCAGAGGGAAGGATAATGCCTGGAAAACACCCAATAATGTTGAAGATTGGGAGCCCAGCCAAGAGAGAAGAGTGATATCTGCAGGACACCTCTGCTGAGGCAAGTTGAGACTCCAAGAAGGCAATCTCCAGGTAAAACTAAATGAACATTTTTTGCTGCCATTTTGAACTCCCAGTCCACCCTTCCCCCTCTACCCCAGCCTCCAGAGACAGTGAGGTGGGGGCCCAAGAGCACTGTCCCCCACCCCTGTGGGACGAAGTGCCCAGTCCTGGCCCCGCAGCCAGAGACCTGTTAGAACCACGTGCATTCCCCAGGCACCACTGAACCCCAATTCCACAGCCTGAGACCTGCAAGAGCTGTGTGAGTCCCGTGGGCAGCAGTGGAATTGCCAGCTCTCAGCACCTGGGCTGGGTAGGCTCAGAACTGCTTGCTAGTCCCACGGGTGGCTGCTCAGTTCCCTGCTCCCAGCACCCGGGCCAGGAGGGTCCAGAACTGCTTGCTAGACCTGTGCACACCCCACGGGTGGCTGCCAAGTTTCCCACTCCCTGCACCCTAGTCGGGCAGGCCCAGAACTGCTTGCTAGACTGGCAGGTGGCCGTCAAGTTCCCTGCTCCTGGCACCTACTCCAAATGGGTCCAGAACTGTTTGCTAGAACCATATGCACCCCGTGGGCGGCCCCGAGTCCCCTGCTTCTGGCACCCAGGTTAGGAGGGCCCAGAACTGCCTGCTAGATCCATGGGTGACCTCCAAGTTCCCCACTCTGGGCACCTGGCCGGGAGGACTTAGAACTACTTGCTAGACCCCTGCACACCCCACGGTGGCCGCCAAGTTCCCCGCTCCTGGCACCCAGGTTGAACGGGCCCAGAACTGCTTGCTAGAGCCACAGGTGGCCACTGAGTTCTCCCTTCCTGGCACCTGGGCCAGGCAGGCCTAGAACTGCTTGCTAGACCGGCAGGCGGCTGCCAAGTTCCCTGCTCCTGGTACCCACTCCAGATGGGCCCAGAACTGTTTGCTAGAACCGCAGGCACCCCGTGGGTGGCTGCCAAGTCCCCTGCTCTGGCACCCAGGTCAGGCGGGCCCAGAACTGCCTGCTAGACCCAGGGGTGGCTGCTGAGTTTCCCCCTCTTGGGACCCTGGCCAGTCAGGCCTAGAACTGCTTGCTAGACCTGTGGGTGGCTGCTGAGTTCTCTGCTCCTGGCATCCACTCCAGATGGGCCCAGAACTGTTTGCTAGAACCACACGTGCCCTGTGGGCAGCACCAAGTCGCCCGCTCCCAGCACCTGGACCAGGCAGGCCCAGAACTGTGTGCTAGACCCACGTGTGCCCCGTGGGCAGCCACTGAGCTCCCTGTTCTCAGCACTGGGCCAGGCAGGCCTAGAACTGCTTGCTAGACCCGTGGGTGCCCAGCTGGTGGTGGCCGAGTCTCCTGATCCCAGCACCCGAGTTGGGCGGGCCCAGAACTGTGTGCTAGACCCACAGGTGGCTGCCAAGTTCCTTGCTCCTGGCACCGGGGCAGGGAGGGCCCAGAACTGCTTGCTAGACCCATGTGCAACCTGTGGGCAGCTGTTGAGTTTCCCGCTACTGGCACCCAAACTGGGTGGGTCTAGAACTGCCTGCTAGAGCCATGTGCTCCCAGCATACCTGGATGGCAGTCCGAGAATTACTAGAGGACAGTCAGCTGAGAGAGAACCACAATAGAACGGTGGGCAGTACCCCGAGGGGAAGAGCAGCAGCCACAGCAGCAGGAACAATAAGACTCACACCCCTGAGGCTCTTCAGGAAAGACACAATCTGCCTCTCTGGGAAACCAGAGGAAGCCAGAACTTCTCCTATGGCAGCCACTGACTGAACAGTTCTGATATGGACTCCAAACGGTGTAAATTTAGCATGGGGTGGAATCAGTGGAAAAACTCTGACAACTTGAATAACCAGAGTAGATCAACTTCCCCAAGGAAAAATGGGGCAGATGCAATTGAAGACTCCATCCATAACAGATGACTGAGATGTCAGAAATCCAGTGCGGAATGTGGATAGCAAATAAGATTAACAGAATGGAAGAAAGGAGGGAATTAGAATTTCAAGAAATTATTCAAAAGATATCTCAAGAAATTATTCAAAAGATGTCTCAAGAATTCAATGATTTCAAAGATAAAATGATCAAAGACTGCCACTGAGGCAAGAGGTTGCAGCCCTCAAGGATCTGAAAGATATAGTAGAATCCCTCTGTAACAGAGTGGAACAGGTAGAAGAAAGGATCGCTGACATTGAAGACAAAGCTTTTGAACAAGCCCAAGAGTGCAAAGATGAAAAGAAATGTAGAACAAAAACAGATCTTTCTCTCAGAGAGCTCTTGGATAATTCAAAGAAAACTAATATTCACCTTATAGGAATCCCTGAAGGTGATGAAGTTGCTTCACAAAACACAGAAGCTCTTCTTCATGAAATTATGAAAGAGAACTTTCCAGACATGCCAAGAGATTCTGAAATTCAGGTAGCAGACAGTTTCAGAACCCCAACATGACTCAACCCGAACAAGACATCCCCCAGGCACATCATAATTAACTTCACTAAAGTCAATATGAAAAAGAAAATTCTAAAAGCAGTTAGACTCAAGAAAATCATAACCTACAAGGGGAAGAGTATTAGAATGACTGCAGATCTCTCTGCTGAAACCTTTCAGGCTAGAAGAGGATGGTCATCTACTTTTAATCTCCTAAAACAAAATAACTTCCAATCTAGGATCCTGTATCTAGCTAAACTGAGTTTCATCTATGATGGAGAATTTAAATACTTCAATGACATTCACATGTTGAAGAAATTTTCCATAACTAAACCAGCTCTCTAGGAAATTCTCAAACCTATCCTCTGTAAAGACCAGTGCAATCCTCTACCACAAAAGTAAACTAATTCAGAAACTTTTGATCAAATTCCAACTTCCACAATGGCGAAAGGGCTAAAAATGTCTACTGGACTTTTGAGCAAATCAATGCTCAATATTTTACCAGGCTTATCAATAATTTCAATCAATCAATGTGAATGGCTTAAATTGCCCTCTAAAGAGGCACAGATTGGCTGACTGGATGCGGAAACTCAGACTGGACATAAGTTGTATTCAAGAACTGCATCTTACTTTAAAAGATAAATATAGACTCAGGGTAAAGGGATGGTTATCTATATTCCAGGCAAATGGAAAGCAGGAAAAAGCAGGTGCTGCAATTTTATTTGCAGATACAGTTGGGTTTACACCAACAAAAGTAAGCAAGGATAAGGATGGCCACTTTATATCTGTTAAGGGTAATGCTCAATATGGCGAGATCTCAATTATCAATATCTATGCACCCAACCAGTATGCACTTCAATTTATAAGAGATACTCTAACAGGCATGAGCAACTTAATCTCTCCCAGATCCATCATAGTTGGATATTTTAACACTCCTTTGGCAGTGTTGGATAGATCCTCCAATAAGATGCTTAGCAAAGAAATTTTAGATTTAAATTTAACTATCCAACTTTTGGACCTAACAGACATCTACAGAACATTTCATCCTAACAAAACTGAATACACATTTTTCTCACCAGTCCATGGAACATACTCCATAGTCAATCACATCTTAGGTCATAAGTCTAACCTCAGTAAATTTAAAAGAATAGAAATTATTCCATGCATCCTCTCAGACCAACATGGAATAACAGTGGAACTCAGTAACAACAGGAATCTGCAGACTCATACAAAAACATGGAAGTTAAATAACCTTATGCTGAATGATAGATGTGTCACAGAGGAGATCAAGAAGGAAATTACCAAATTTTTAGAACAAAACAATAATGAAGACACAAGTTATCAGAACTTCTGGGATACCACAAAGGCAGTCCTAAGAAAGAAATTTATACCATTACAAGCCTTCCTCAAGAGAATGAAAAGAGAGGAAGGTAACAACTTAATGGGACATCTCAAGCAACAGGAAAAAGAGGAATATTCCAATCCCAAATCCAGCAGAAGAAAAGAAATAACCAAAATTAAAGCAGAATTAAATCAAATTGAAAACAAAAGGATTATACAACAGATCAATAAATCAAAAAGTTGTTTTTTTGTAAAGGTCAATAAAATAGATAAACCTTTGGCCAACCTAACCAAGAAAAAAAGAGTAAAATCTCTAATTTTGTCAATCAGAAACAGTAAAGATGAAATAAAAATAGACCTCTTAGAAATTCAAAAAATCCTTAATGAATATTAAAAGAAACTTGATTCCGAGAAATATGACAATCTGAAGGAAATCAACCAAT
>NW_003852411.1:21883662-21897474 GCF_000181295.1 Otolemur garnettii
GGTGGGAATGTAAACTAATACGTTCCTTTTGGAAAAACGTCTGGAGAACACTTAGAGAACTAAAAATAGACCTGCCATTTGATCCTGCAATTCCTTTATTAGGTATATATCCAGAAGACCAAAAACCACATTACAACAAAGACATTTGTATCAGAATATTTATTGCAGCCCAATTCATAATTGCCAGGTTATGAAAGAAACCCAAATGCCCATGGATCTATGAAGAAGTTTGAATGACTTGCCCATAGTGACACATTTAGTAAATGGTGGAGCCAGGATTCAAAACCAAGTTGGAGTCCAAACCCTTGGCTCTTTAAACAGTGTGAAACTGCACCTCAGTAATCAGTAGAGATTAACATCGGGCTAGAGGGAAGGGACCTTATATGAACTTTCTCCACTCTGAGATGAGTAAACTAAAGGGGAAAGAAAAAAAAGATACATAAACAAGGCCAGTAAAATTCTTATCTAAAATAATAGAAGTAGTAAAGTAAAAGAAAGAGAGGAAGAGGAGAGAAATCTAGTAGTCTCAGGTAATCACAGAGCTGGCAAGAACTTAAGAGGTCACACAATCAGTCTTCATTTAATAGTTAAGAATGCTAAAATCCAGGGGTAGAACTCTGTGGTTTGGTTCAAAAATAGCTCTTAGATGGCAGAACCACAAGGAAAGAACCCAGGACACAGTATTATAATCTAATGGCTCTTTTACCATATCTCCCTCATCTTTCTGTAGAAAAGTAAAGCCACGTTCCAAACTGACACTGGCCACTATAAGAAAGAATATTTAAAACTTTGATAATTTGATTTAACTTATAGGCAAAAAAAAAAAGACTGCTCAAAATAATGAACTATTTTTAACAGATTATTTTCAAATTCATCTGATAACAAACACTAAGTTTAAAAAGTGTTGTCAACTCTTGATACTTCAGTGGTTTGTCTTAAGTTAAAATACAAATAGATAAATAATCTTTTGTTAAGGTAGGAATATTCTTTCTAAAGCAACTGGAAACTATTTTCCTCTGAAATTCCTAAATATTTCCATGGGCTGTGAATCTAGCACCTTGAGTCTAGCAGACAGGCATTTATGTACATACATGTATTATATTTGTTTATATACTTATTTATCCTTTGTATCTGAGCATCCCAGGAGTATGTACTCATTTCCTAGATTATGATACTACTCACACATGTATGTTATCCATCAGTAGCCATCAGAACTGTGTAGAGGATAAGTCTTGGGGCTCTCTAAGACCCAGTGTGAATTTTCCATAGCACCAGACTCTCCCTTCTTCTCTGTGGCCAGCATATCTCTTGCATTGGGGATACCATTCCAGGTGGGTGACAAATAGCCACATACTGAAATGAAGTGGGGGAGGGTATAGAATTCCAGAGGTCCTTCCCTGTGGTTAATCTTCTGGGTTAAATTATAAACTCCCAAGAAATATGAATATATCTTCAAATAATTGCCATATGCTTACCTGGAATAGGACCTCTGATCATTCATATGCAACATGAATATCCTTAGACCTCATGTGACATTATAATTTTGTGTTAACCTGCTCATGGGAACTTCTGCCTTCCACAGTCTCCACGATATTTCTCAATTATGTCTAGAAATCTCCAAGAGGTAATGGATGGTCACAAATCAGTCTTCACCTTACAGCTACCATCATGAATCTTTTGTGTTTTCCTTGTCACATTTCCATCCATCTCCCACCCTCTTGAGTACCCACTTCTATGGATGCTGTCTCACAGAGTCATGAGACATTTCCCCTTAGCTGCTGTCCTTGGTATTATTACCTGAAGCTCCCCAGTCTTTCTGTCCACAAAGTTTCAGAACCATCTGTGTCCTAAGTAAGCACAGGTACAATGCCTTTCTCCTCCATCTCAGTCTCTACCTAGCATAGGAAAGCTTACTATCATGATAATTGGCACTAGATTTCCTCTTACATAGAGAAATGATTCTGCTTACAAAAAGATTCTGATATGCAACCTGTGTTTGAAGGTAAAATCTTATATGTATGGGTGTTGCCTTGATAGAGGCTTGAGGGACATTAGTGGATAAATTCCTCTGACTCTTTTTATTCTGGAGAAGGAAAGGAAGCATGAACAAGGATGTGTGTGAGAGGCTGGGTTTATGTGGATTGACATTTGGGGCCAGACACTTGTCTGCACCTTGTGAGATGTTTGGCAGCATCTCTGGCCACTACCCACTAGAAGCCAGCAGCAGTTCCCCCAGTTGTGACAATACTGCCCCAGACATTGCCAAATGTTTCCTGAGAGGTAAAATATCCCCCAAGCTATGCCTGTCCTGAAGGAAGTTGGAAGAAAGGTGAATTATTAAATGTAATTTGGGACAGATGAAGAAAATACCTGCACACAGCTGTCTTGGTTGCCATTCCAGAACTTTATTTTTAAGAAATCAGCAAAATATAACAACAACATATATTCCTTCAGCAACATACCTCTTGGCTACTTTTTCAAAAATCTTACATCTCCACTGTACCCACATCCTACCTAGAGTAATCATTCTACCACTGGTCTTATCCACCTTTTAGATTCTACTCAAATATCTACTCTTTGTATCAATATCATTCCTTCATCAATTCTGCAGACAGTAATCAAATGTCTACTCCTTGTCTACCCCAACCTAGTTATTCCATCCTATGTTTTCCAAAAAAGTTTTATCCTGGCTCTTTTTGTACTCATCTGACTATTTTTAAATAATGTTGTATAGGTTTTCCATCAGACCAAGATTGGTTGTTTCTAATTAATCTTATGACCTGATAATAGTACAATAATAAGAGCAATAATTCTTTTGGGGGGGGGTAGAGACAGAGTCTCACTTTTATTGCCCTCAGTAGAGTGCCATGGTGTCACACAGTTCATAGCAACCTCCAAATCATGGGTTTAGGTGATTCTCTTGCCTCAGCCTCCCAAGTAGCTGGGACTACAGGCGCCCACCACAATGCCCTGGCTATTTTTTTGTTGCAGTTTGGCTGGGGCTGGGTTTGAACCCACCACCGTTGGTATATGGAGCTGACGCCCTACTCACTGAGCCACAGGGACCACCCAGCACAATAATTCTTAATATGAGTACAACACTTCACAGTTTTTAAAGAACTCCCATATTGTCTGCGTTACTTTATTTTCACAACTTTGTGAAGTATATGTAATTAGAAATTGAGGTCCAAAGAGTCTTAGAGAGACTCATTTGATATCATAAAACTAATTAACTGTGGTTCTGGTTCTAGCCTCATGGTAATTTTGACTCTTTCTAATATTAAAAAATAAAAATAATAATATTTTAAAAGTTCATGAAATTTGGTGATTACAAAATCTTCAAGAGTATGTTTAGTTCATGGAATGTGATGGATTTTAAATCAATTTTGAAAGTTTGTAGTAATGAAATAGAAGAAGAGGGGTAATATGAGAATTATGATAGCAAAATGGAGAAGGGAGAAATTAGGTTGAAGAAGTTTCAGGAAAACTATTCAAGGGAATATTTTGTAAGTCAGAAAACTGTGAGAATACTCATAAACCAAGTCAGATAATGAAGTTTGCAAACTCATCCCCCAAAAAGTGCTACATAACTCATTGCTGAATATCTCTACAGTCACCTTCAAAGCACTCCCCTTAGTCATCTGGAGATCACAGTGATGTTAAGCAATGATGTATGTAGTACTTTTTCTAGGATGAGTTCACGAACTTATGTCTGACTTTGTATGACGACAGCTCTCATGGCCATTCCAGTAAAGGGTTCCAAAATTGCTTTGAAGGTTGGAGTAGGCACTAGCATTAGTGTATAGCTTCTCAAGGGGAGTACTTCAAAGGTGAGCATAGTGATATTCATCAATGAGGTATGTAGCACTTTCTCTAGAATGAGCCCTCAAATTTAACTGTCCTACCTCATATGTAGTAGTAGACATGGAGACAGTCTAAAAAAAATGGTATAAGCACAATACAAATAGTATCTTCCTGAAGAGGTGACATAAAAGATTAAAGGAAAGTACCAGAGGGGTATAAAAATAGATAATTTTAATAGTCCATTTTAATTGCATTTTTAAAATACATAACATTTATGGTTCTCATAAGGAAAAATGAAAACACTTTCATCTTCTATTCAAATATTCAACAACAAATATAGATTTAGTATCTGCTATACGCTAGGCACTATTCACCCGTGAACTTATCTTCCTTGCAATGACTCTTCAAGGTAGTTATTTTGATACCCTCTTTTCAGATTAGGAAACTGAACATAACAAGTAATCTTACTGAGGTTATACAGTTAAGCTTGAGCATGGAAACTCAGAGCATACTCATGTCTCACCAGAGCACTGGCTCTTCCACCATGCGAGTCTGCTGTTCAGACATGAAAGTTACAACTGTTCTCAAGGAATCTACCCCTTTGTACAAGAAAGATAAATAATCTGGGCAATAACCCCACATACAGATTGTTGTGAATTTCCTATTTGCCTGAGGAATCATTCGACAAGGCTTCATAAAGTACAATCATTTAAAATACTTCTTTAGCACATCTAGGAAACTATTCCTAATATTCAGCAAGTTTTTTTTTTTTTTTAATTTTGATCTGTGCCTATTTTCATGAAATTTACATAATGGCTTGGAGAAAGACGCTGCAGGGCTGAAAATTGGTTTTAGACATTTTGTATTCTCAGTGCAGTTCTTTCCAGAGCCACAATGTGGTATTGTTGTGCAATTAAAGTAACTGCTACTTTTAGCAACCTGGCCTTTCCCTTAACTAGCTCCGATCTAAGGAGTATCGTCTCTGAATCTTACTCTGTTAATTTCAAAAGCAGTGCTGATATTTACCCCCTTAAGCAGGGCTTTTTAAGGGTCCATGTTCTCAAATTTCTCCAGAAGCTGAGGGAAGTGGATAACTAAATATATTTGTTCAGCAAAAGCAAGTAGGCATATTTGCCCATGTCGTTGCCAAAAGGAAGAGGGACAAGTCTGTATTTGCTCGCTTGTAACCTCTTATCACAATGCTACATGGGATGGGAATGCCTGAGCCCCCTGGCGCCCAGGTGCCCATGGGAAGACTCCATGGCCTGTGTATGGCATAGCTGCACCTGGACACACAGCCCCAGTTCATTGATGCTCTCCAGCCCTTTCATCATGAAAGCCATAAAAAAGTACATGAAAAATTAAGTCTCACCTTACAACTCCTTAAGAGAGGAACTCTGGGCAGTCCAGTAGAAGGAGCACATTGAGCTTCAGAATTTTGCATCGGAAATCCTGAAATATTCTTGGAAATCTCTGGACAGTTTCAGGCCTTGAATGTCCTTAAAAATTATCTTCCCATCACAATCATCATCATTAATGTTTATTGAGATTTTATTGACTTCTATTAGGTTATTAAATAAGAAATATTAAATAAGAAATGTACAATTCTTCTATTAGGTTATTAGATAGAAATATTAAATAAGAAATGTACAATTTCCTTAAGACTAAGTTTAGCAGTTGATAAATTTGACACTTCATTCTTTTAATTGTGAAGGTATATCCTCATTCTTTCAAATGCACATTTTGAGTATCTTTCAAATGCACTTGTGAGTATTTCTCAAATTTTCATTTTATTTTATTTTATTTTATTTTATTTTTCATTGTTTGGGATTCATTAAGAGTAGAATGAATTAGGTTACACTGATGTCATTTGTTAGATAAGATGACTCTTATAATTGGGTCCCACCCCCAAGAGATGTGCCATACACCATAACCCCCATCCTCCTTCCTCCTCCCATCTCCCCACTTGCTCATTCCCTATTCCTTCCTTGTGTTAATTCATCTACTGCCTTCATATTACAATTGAGTACATTGGATTCTTGCTTCTCCATTCTTGAGATGCTTTACTAAGAACAAAGTGTTCTACCTCAAACCAATTTTCGGCCCTGCAAAGCCTAAGCCCAGATGTAAAGTCTCCATCTTTTTGATGGCTGAATAGTATTCCATAGTAGACATATACCACAGCTTGTTAATCCATTCCTGGGTTGGTGGGCATTTAGGATGTTTCCACATTTTGGCGATTGTAAATAGAGCTGTGACAAACAGTCTAGTGCAGATGTCCTTCTGATAAAAGGATTTCTTGTTCTTCTGGGTAGATGCCTTGTAATAGGATCAAATGGAAGGTCTAATTTGAGTTCTTTGAGGGTTCTCCATACTTCCTTCCAAAAAGATTACATTAGTTTGCAGTCCTACCAGCAGTGTAAACGTGTTCCTTTCTCTCCATATCCGCACCAACTTTGAGACTTTGTGATGTGGGCCATTGTCATTGGGATTAGGTGATATCTCAGGGTAGTTTTGATTTGCATTTCTCTGATGATTAGGGATGCTGAGCATTTTTTCATATGTTTGTTAGCTATTCATCAGTCTTATTTACAGAAGGTTCTTTTCATTTCTCTTACCCAGTGATAGATAAGATTGTTGGGTCTTTTTTGTTGTTGATTAATTTGAGTACTCTATAGATTCTAGTTATCAAGCTTTTGTCTGATTCATAATATGCAAATATGTTTTCCTATTTGAAAGGTTATCTGTTTGCTTTTGTTGTTGTTTTCTTAACTGTCAGAAGCTTTTTAGGTTAATTAAGGCTCATTTGTTTATTTTAGTTGTTGTTGAAATTGCCACAGAAGTCTTATTCATAAAATCCCTCCCCAGTCCGATTTCTTCAAGTGTTTTCCTTACACTTTCTTCAAGGACTTTTAGTGTTTCATGTCTTAGATTTAAATCTTTTATCCATCTTGAATCAATTTTTGTGAGTTGTGAGAGATGCAGGTCGAGTTTCAGTCTTTTACATGTGGTTATCCAGTTTTCCCAATACAATTTATTGAATGGGGATTCTTTTCCCCAGTTCTTGTTTGGTTTATCAAAGATGAGATGGTCATAAGAGCTTAGTTTCAACTCATGGTTTTCTATTCAGTTCCAAATTTCAATGTCTTTATTTTTGTGCCAATACCATGCTGTTTTGATCACTACAGCCTTGTAGTATAGCCAAAAGTATGGTAGGGTGATGCCCTCAGCTTTGTTTTTATTACTAAGATTTGC
This sequence comes from Otolemur garnettii, assembly GCF_000181295.1. Classification (NCBI taxonomy): domain Eukaryota; kingdom Metazoa; phylum Chordata; class Mammalia; order Primates; family Galagidae; genus Otolemur; species Otolemur garnettii. The sequence continues at coordinate 21,890,722 of NW_003852411.1, forward strand.
CTTGGCTATACAGAGTTTCCTCTGTTTCCATAGAAAATGAAGAATTATTTTTTTCAAATCTTGAAATTATGATGTTGGTATTTTAATGGCGATTATAGACATTTTCACAAAGTTGATTCTTCCCAGCCATGAGCATAGTATGTTCTTCCATTTGTTAATTTCTTCTGCTATTTCTTTTCTTAGGGTTTCATAATTTTCTTTGTAGAGGCCCTTCACCTCTTTTGTTAGGTATATTCTTAGGTATTTCTTTTTTCGTTTTTCTTTTTTTTTAAGCTACTATGAAGGGAATTGTGTCCTTGATTAACTTCTCATCTTGGCTGTTATTGGCATATAAAAAGGCTACTGATTTGTGGACATTGATTTTTATATCCTGAGACATTGCTATATTTTTTGATCACTGCCAGGGGTCTTGGGGTTTAGTCTTAGGGGTTCTCTAAGTATAATGTAATACTGTTGGCAAAGAAGCAGCATTTGATCTCCTCTGCTCCCATTTGGATGCCTTTTATTTCCTTCTCTTGCCTGATTGTATTGTCTAGAACTTCCAGCATTATGCTGAATAGTAGTGGTGACAGAGGACAACCTTGTCTCATTCCAGTTCCAAGTGGAAGTGGAAAAGCTTTTGGTTTTACTCCATTCAGTATAATATTAGCTGTGGCTTTGATTAAATTAAGAAATGTGCCACCTATGCCTATATTCTTAAGTGTTCTAATTAGAAAAGATTGCTAATTTTATTTTAAAAGGTTGAATTTTATTTAATGCTTTTTCTGCATCTATTGAGAGATCATATGGTCTTTGTTTTTGCTTCTGTTGATACGGTGAATTACGTTTATGAACTTGCATATGTTAAACCAGCCTTGCATCCCTGGAATCAACCACTTGTATGACTTTTTTAATGAGAAGCTGTAATCTATTAGCTAGGAATATATTAAGAAATTTTGCATCTATATTCATTAGTGAGATTGGTCTGAAGTTCTCCTTTTTAGTTGGGTCTTTTCCTGGTTTTGGTATCAGGGTGATGTTTGCTTCATAGAATGTCTTGGGAAAGATTCCTTCCTTCCCAGTTTTTTGAAATAATTTCTGCAGTATGGGTATAAGCTCTTCTTTGAATGTTTGATAGAATTCTTATGTGAAGTCATCTGGACCAGGGCATTTTGTGTGTGTGTGTTGGGAGATTTGTTATTGTTTCTTCTACCTCAGTTCTTGAAATTGGTCTGTTCAAGAGATCTATTTCTTCTTGATTAATTCTAGGAAGAGAGTGTGATTCCAGTTATTTCCTCCACATTGCCAAATCTCTGGGCATAGAGAATGATTCTTGTAGTACTCAGAGATATCTCTTGTATCTCTGTTGTTATTTCTCTTCATCATTTCTGATTGAAGTTATTAGAGATTTTACTATTCTGTTTCTAGTTAATCTGCCCAAAGGTTTATCAATTTTATTTAGTTTTTTGAAAAACCAACTTTTGTTTTGTTAATTTTCTGACTGATTCTTTTGCTTTCAATTTCATTAGTCTATGATTTAATTTGGTTATTTATTTTTTTATTCTCCTGGGTTTGTGATAAGATTGTCCTTCTTTTTCCACTTCTATAAGATGCTTCATGAATTTATTGAAGTATGCTCTTTCTGCTTTTTGCATGTTGGCATCTATTGCAATAAATTTTCCTCTTAAGACTGCTTTTGGGACGTCTCCTGTGGCTCAGTGGGTAGGGCACCAGCCCATATACCAAGAGTGGCAGACTCAAACCTGGCCTCAGCCAAACTGCCACAAAAAAATAGCCGGGCTTTGTGGTGGGTGCCTGTAGTCCCAGATACTTGGGAGGCTGAGGCAAGAGAATTGCCTAAACCCAAGAATTGGAGGTTGCTGTGAGCTGTGATGCCATAGTACTCTATTGAGGGTGAAAAGTGACATTTTGTTTCTAAAAAAATAGAAGACTGCTTTGCTGTATCCCACAGGTTTTGGTAATTTGTATCTTCATTGTTGTTATGTTTGAGGAATTTAACAATTTCCTCTTTTATCTTTTTCTGAACTCAACTGTCATTCAGCATAAGGTTGTTTAATTTCCAAGTCTTTGTGTGGGGATGAATATTTTTGTTAGAACTGAGTTCCACCGTTATTGCCTTGTGGTCTAGGAAGATTCAAGGTATAATTTCTGTTCTTTTAATTTTGCTGAGATTTGATTTGTATCCTAGGATGTGGTCAATTTTGCAATATGTACCATGGGCTAATGAGAAAAATGTTCTTTTTTTTTTTCTTTTGCTCTCGGATGGTGTTTTTGGTATATGAATCTCATTTCTTCTAGGGTCATATTTAAGTCCTTTGTACCTTTGTTTACTTTTTGTGTAGAGGATCATTCCAGCTCTATCAGAGGGGGTGTTACAGTCTCTGGCTATTATAGTGTTATGGGATATTGTTTTATTGCTCAGACCCCTCAAGGTCTGTTTTGTAAATCTGAGAGCACTTAAGTTGGGTGCATAAATATTTAAAATTAAAATGCCCAGGCTCAGCACCTGTGGCTCAAGTGGCTAGGGCGCCAGCCACATACACTAGAGCTGGCAGGTTCAAATTCAGTCTGGGCCCGCCAAATGACAATGACAGCCATAACCAAAAAATAGCTGGGCATTGTGGCAGGTGCCTGTAGTCCCAGCTACTTGGGAGGCTGAGCTCAGAGGATCACTTAAACCCAAGAGTTTGAGGTTGCTGTGAGCTGTGACACCATGTTATTCTACCCAGGGCAACAGCTTGACACTCTACCTCAAAAAATTAAATTAAATTAAATTAAAATGTCTTATTGTATTGTTCCTTTGACCAGTATAAAGTGTCCATCTTTGTCTTTCTTAACTTTAGTTGCTTTAAATCCACCTTGTATGTGGAAATAAGATTGCAACCCCTCCTTTCTTGTGATTTCCATTTGCTACAAATACTTTTTTCCATCATTTAACCCTGAGTCTTGAATTGTCCTTCAAGACTAGGTGTGTCTCCTGGAGAAAGCATATGGATGGTTCATGCTTTTTTATTCAATCAGCTAGCCTGTGCCTCTTCAGTGGTAAATTGAGTCCATTAACATTTACTGAGAGAATTGATAAATGTGGTGGAGTTCTATTTATCTTATTTTGTTAAAGTCTGTTGTGTAGTTTTATCCTTTGTGCCATTGTCAAAGCTAAATTTTGATCTTTAGTTTCCGGATGTTTACTTTGTTGGTGGTCCATTGTGGTGGTCAGTGTTGAGAATAGGTCCAATATTTCCTGTAGAGCTAATTTTATTGTGGCAAATTACCTCGGTGCTTGTATTTCCACAAAAGATTTGATTTCTCCATCAATTTTGAAGCTTAGTTTCACGAGATATAGAATTCTGGGTTGGAAATTGTTTTGTTTAAGAATGTTGAAGGTGAATGACCCCGCTTTTCTGGCATGGGAGGTTTCAGTTGAAAATTCTGCTGTCATCCTAATTGCTCTGCCTCAGTAGATCAGTTTCTGCTTACTTGTGGCTGCTTGCAGAATTTTTTCTTTCATGACTTTGGACAATTTCATTACAACGTGTCTTGGAGAGGCTCGGTTGGAGTTGAGATGACCTGAGGTTTAATATGCATCTGAAAGGAATGTCTCAGGATCTTTAGTAAAACTTGGGATGTTTTCATTTATGATAGTCTCTAGTAGGGCTTCCATTCCTTTGGGACAATATTCTTCCCCTTCAGCAATCCCTATTATTCATATGTTTGAATGCTTCATGGAGTCTCATAGTTCTCTAAGTGCCTGTTCTGTTTTCTCTCTCTTCTTTTCTGCTTCTGTAACTACCTGGGTTAACTCAAACATGTTATCTTCTAGCTCTGAGGTTCTTTCTTCTCCATAGTCTAATCTGTTTATAAGACTTTCTATTGCATCTTTATATTCCCTGATTGTCTCCTTCATTTCCTTAAGCTTCTCCATGTCCTTTCTATATTCTACATATCTCTCATCTGACTTTTGGGTTTTTCTTTCCATTTTTTAATCCATAAATTTTATTGTCTTTATCATCCATATTTTAAATTCCCTTTCTGTCAAGTCCATTAGTTCTTTTTGTTGTTGTTGTTGCAGTTTTTGTCCGGGACCAGGTTTGAACCTGCCACCTTTGGTATATGGGGCTGGCACCCTACTCTTTTGAGCCACAGGCACCACCTAAGTCCATTAATTCTTTATAGGTGGAGTCTTCTGCAGAAGTTGCCTCATGCTCCCTTGGGGGAGTTCCTCTGTTTTGGTTTTTCATGTTCCCTGAATTTTTCTATTGATTCCTCCTCATGTGTTCGCTCTTCCTATTCATCTCCTTGTTCTCCTTTTTACTTCTCACTGTCTCCTTTGCTTCAAACAGAAGTCCTTGCTCTTGATGACAGTATGTTACAATATGTCTCTGGGACACAAGGTAATGCTGTGGGTTTTTTATGAGACAGAGAAAACAGCCAGCAACCTCTATGGTCCTTATTCCAAACTTGGTTGCCTTCAGTGATCACCTGTTGTTTCTTAAGCATTCAGACCCTGCTGAGTTGGGATATTAAGGCTCATAAGAATCCTTCAGGGGGAGGTCTTACAATGCTCCCTGACTCCAGTTGCCATAAGGATGAGAGTCCCTCAGCCTGTCCCAAGAGTGGAGTTCTGGTCCCAGCAGGCAGAATTAAGATGGCTGTGCTTTATACTACTGCTAAGACCTTCTCACAACCTTCCTGCCAAAAGTATAGCTACCTTGCCATCACCAAACCTATGGCAAATCCACTCCAACCAGCATTCAAATTTGGTTGCTGTATACTGTTCAAGTCTGCCCACTCTTGCAAGCTTTCCACTCAATGTGCAGCTTCCCCCAACAACTGAAAACTCTGGAAAGGCTTTCTCTGGCCCTAGACCTCTATGGGAGGGGCAGCCAATCCCAGATGGTCACAATCACTTGCCTAATTCATCAAATTTCCACCACTCCAAATCATATGCTGTATCCAGCTCACCACATCCTCACTGTGCTCCCTGAGCCATGACTCTGGGTAATGTCCCTGTACCAGGTATGGCTGGGTTCTCTCTTTTCCCCTGTATGTTCTAGGAGAGCTCAGCTGAACAATCCTTCTGGTCCACCATCTTGCTCCATCACCCCCCTCAAATTTTCTTTTTAAAGAAACATTTGTAAAACAATGAATAAGTCAAAAAATTGTGTTATTTTAAAATATGAGTTCTGTTGTGGAACTAGTGCAACATAGACAGCAGGAAATATCAACAAAGTGTTTGGAAAGGACATGGCTGATAAACACACAATACTGTTGATTATTTGAGAAGTTCCATTATGGTGATTTCAATCTTGAAAATGAGCCATGTGGAAAACCTGAGACCAAGGTAGAGATTGATGAGCTGAACGCTGTAATGGAAGTGAATCCTTCTCAACCTATGCATGAATTAGCAGGAAGGTTTGACATTACTATTCCAACAATGTTGGACCATTTGAAATAAATCATTAAGGTAAAGAAGCTGGATAGATGATTTCCACATGAATTAAACAAGCATCAGAAGAGGAATCCTCTTGAAGCTTGCCTTTCTTTGCTGTCATGTCATAAAGGCAAATCATTTGTATAGTGCATTGTTATGTGTGATGAAAAATGGACTTTTTTTGACAATTGCAAGCATTTGGCATAGTAGTCGGATAAAGATGAAGTGCCAAAACTGAATATTCATAAAAAAAAAAAAAAAGCTAAGGATAGTCCAGAGCTGGTATCATCCACCACAGTTTCATGAAACTTAGTCAATCTATTATAGCAAATGTCTACTGCAACCAAATGGATGAAATGATGAGGCTTTGTGTGATTAAGAAGCCAGGATTTGTCAACAGAGACAGACCAATCCTCTTGTGAGATAATTCTCAACCACATGTCTCACAGATAACACTCCTCAAACTATAGGAGCTGGACTTGGAAACTCCCTGTCATCCACTATATACACCAGACCTTGCACCACCTCGTGCTTCTTCTAGGCTAGACCACTTCTTGCAAGGAAAAATGTTGAAATCTCAGCAAGCTGTGGAAAAAGCTTTTTTTCATTTCATTGCCATTGTCTCTCTCCAGGGTTCTTGACCACTGGCACACACAAGCTACCATTAAGATGGCAAAACTTAGGTGCATGCTTTGATTAATGTTACTGCTTCTCATCTGAGATATAAATAAACTAAACTTTTAATTCAGAATCAGACATTTCACATTTAATGAGCTAATACTGTTTTGCTGTTAACATCTGGAACCCTAAATGACAATTTGTCAGACTCTAAGATTGTATTAGAAGAGAGGAAATACCTATGTAAAGATACAACAAGGCAGATAATAATAATACTTAATATTTTTGCATTACTTAGGAGTTTTGAGAGTATTTTCTTACACATCCTATCATTTATCTTCATCGCAACTCTATAAGGCAGGTATGAATATTTACAAATCAAGAAATAGAGCATCTGAAAGATGGCTTTCCTCAAATGACAGAGGAAATGTGGGCTTCTGATTCTCAGTATACTCACTGCGTTTTCCCCATACAGCTACTACCCAAGCTAAGTGGCAGAATATTATAACAAAATGCACACCCAATTAAATGCCTTCTGGGATAAAGGCAAGGATAAGGGCTTAACAGAGGATGAGAAATTGGGGAAACAAGTTTGATAAAGTGAGTGGTATTTAATAACCAAAACGTAGAACATGCTTTGAACTATCTTTAGGCAGAATGCTTATAGAATAGCTTGGAAAGGCAGCCAGAAAGTTGATTCCACA
>NW_003852411.1:21897494-21938519 GCF_000181295.1 Otolemur garnettii
AAAAAAAAAAAAAAAAAAAACCTCTCATCATCGAATGTTTGTCATGATGTCTTTCATTTGAAAATGTGTTTTGCACATGTGAATGCCTAATAAATGCTAGTTGATAATGACAATGAGGACTGATGAACTGAAATCACCTTTGGCACCAAACTTGTCAGCTTTCACATGAGTAGCGTATGATGAAGAACACTGCATCCCATTAACAGCTTGCTCAGCATTTGGGTCTGTAATGGTAACTTTTTGAACCCACTGGGTGGGGTGCAAGGGCCGATAACACAAAACTATATACACACAGTGCCAATCATTCCAATGAAAACTGAAAAATTCAGTCACTCATCTGGGAGTTTATCCACATGACACAAACATCTGGATGACTGAGTGTTTCCAGTTTTCACAAAGATGGTGCCATGGAGATTATTACATATACTCTTAGAGACCAGTAAAGTTCTCATATAAATAAACTTTTACATAGCATGGCACATTTGGGGCCACAAGAGTGTATTTCATTCGTGAGTCCCTTAGTAAATATGTTTTTAAAAGGGAGTACTGTATGTTGCACTCTTTTGGTACCATAGACCAAATGACCTAGTGGAGGTAGATGGCAATTTAAAAATCAAGGCTATTGTGGAGGCATAAATGAAATGCCAAGCGAATATAAAGCAGAAATAAACTTTCTCTGCTTAAGAGAGTTTGCAAAGCTTCAAAGATAAGGTGACATTTGAACATTTGAGTAGACATGGATGTTCTAAGTGAAAAAGAACAGTCAGAGGGAGTGACATATGTACAAAGAAATACTTATAAGCACTTAATAGAGAAAAGGAGAAATTGGGGGATGAGAACACAGTGAATATTGGCAGCATCTGTCCTAGGTCTGTGTTAGAGGGTATTTTCTTATATAGTCTACCATTCATCTTCATAGCAACTCTGTAAAGCAGATATTGATAATTACAAATCAAGCAACAGAAGATCTGAGAGGTTAAATGATTTTCCTTAAGGAGATTTTCCACTGCATGACTCTCAAGAAAGTAGCCAAGAGGACTGGTTAATCCAGAGCCAACCCCCTCACCCTTTGCACACTACAATCTGGTCTCCTGGGAGCCAGAATTCCCTGCCCACATGGCCCCCAAGCCCACTTAAGGGCCTGTATAAGTTTCCTCAAGTCCTATCCTCCTAAAGGTGGATCATGTTACTGATGTGAGCACTCCTTCACTAAAATAGGCAGCTATTTTGCAGTGTGTGGACAAGCTTGAATGTGTAAGCTGGAATCCACATGGTGAATATGAAGTGCCTCACACTGCAGGCTGGAATTAGATATAAGAAAAGAAGGTGTGCAGGCTGCCAAGCTGGAGCTAAAAAACAGCTGTCCCCACCCCACCATGCTCAAGAGTGGAACTCCCAGGAGTACAAGAATTCTAAATTCAAACTTAGCCTTCCTGATCACTACAAAGGTAGGATGATTAAGACAGAATACTTATAAGGCATCTTATTTAATAGTTTGTTACCTCCCTGTATAACTTTTAAATATACAAATATATGGTATTTGAGCCTCCATTGATACTCATGATCTGAGTTTTGTAAGCACTAGGGACGGTTCTATATTGGGGATTCTGGTTAAAGATGATGCCAGAGAGGTTGGGATTAGTCTCTGAAGGATTTTACATGGAAGGCTTAGCAGAGACATTCTAAAAATAGGTGGATGAGCTGTTAAATGACTCAAATCCTTCCCTCTCACATCTTCTCCAACTGTTCCTGCCCTTGGAGAGGTCTTTCTTTCTTTTCTAAACTACTATTATAATTATTACCTACAACATAACAAGTCAGCTTTTATTTACAGAATACCTAATTTCTTAATGAACACCAATCTTATCTCCTCAACCTGACTATAAACTCCAATATCAAATAATAAATATCTGGGTTTTTGTTTGTTTGTTTGTTTGTTTTTGCAGCTTTTGGCCAGGGCTGAGTTTGAACCTGCCACCTCTGGCATATGAGGCTGGAGCCCTACTCCTTTGAGCCACAGGTACTGCCCTGGTATTTCCTTTTTATCATCCATGGATATCTCACATAGTTTCAGAATGGTAGTTTTTCTAATGACTACCTAATAATTCACTGTAAAGAAGCCGGTGATGAAAAACAAATGTTAGCATCACAACCCAGCCATGTTCTTATGCAACCCCTTTATATTTCTTTACCCCTTTAGGACTGGCTAGATAATCTGAAAGACCCAGTAAGAAAGGAAAATGTGGGTCATTTATTAAAAAATAATTAAGAATTTCAAGAATTCACAGCAGAGCATCAAACCAAGCAGGGCCCCTGTGCAGGGCCCCTGAGGGACTGTCTACGTCTGCTACCCTTTACTCCCTAAAAACAGGATGACTTCCCTTCAGGCTTTGTTAGTAAACTCAGTGAAAATGCTCTTTATAAGTCTTCCCAAAGTGTGGTCCAGAAGTTGATGAAATGATTTTCAATGGTACACAGATGGACATTTGTTTGGTGTAACGGTTATGTACAAATGTGTTATGATATATGTAATAGTTATGTAAATGTGCCTTAGAGAAATATAATTTGCACATCAATCAATAATTTCATGTTTATTATTATTTGGGACAAGGCTAAGTTAAAAAACAGGCCAAATTAAAGAAAAATATTAAGTAAATAAGAGTACAGGTGGTAGGCAGATGTTGTGGAAAATATAAAACGTTAGTTCCATGACTGAAATTTGGAAACAGTGGACAAACTGGATGGTTAAGGTGTCCTAATCACCGTAAGTATTTGGTAGCAGTCTTGGGCCACACTCAGCATTTGATTTTCTGTTCCAGCTGACCTTTTTTTGTGTTTTTCCATTAAGCTGGTAAAAAACTTTCCAGTAGTTGTCAAAGGAAAGACACTGAATCTAGAGATAGTTGGAGGCAGTCAGCAATACTTCCCAAGATCTCAAAGGCCATCAGACATTTGCCACACCCTTTCCTGATCCTATTTTATAGACAGAGAAGACTCTTTACTTTGAGCAGAATACTTGGAAGTAGCCACAAAGCCATTTCTAGCAATTTTCCTGTCATCTTTGAAATACTTGCAAAATTCTTTAAACTCTTTATTCATTAATATGGAGGCCTAAAAAATATTTGTTTAATAAATAATATTTATTATTTATGAATAATCACATTTATTGCCCCTCCCAAATTTATATATGGCACACAAAAATTAGCAAAGATTTTCTTGAGATAATGACCTGAATTTTTACTCCAGAGTACATAAAAGGGCACAAAGTAGAATTCCTAACCTGATGTGACCTTATCAATGATCCAGTATTAGTATTATATTTCCATACTGTGGATGAGTCTCAGGAGGCCAGTGGCATACCCAAGACCACTTAGAGGTTGAGTCTCTGAAGGAGGCTTATTCCTACCTCTTTCAATTCCTAAGCTCAGAATGTTTTTTACCATTCTTAGCTTGGGTACTTAACACCTGGGCCTCAGTATTTCATTCTAGAATGATGTTTCTTCCCAATTCTAGCTAGAACTAGGTTCTAAATTTTGAAAGATGTTGATCTTAGTGGTTTAAGGAATCAGAATTTCTGGGAATTCTTAGAAATTCCAAAAGTCATAAGTTATTCTTTAAGTACTTCCAACATTCTTTACACTCCTTACTCATTATTATAAATATCTAAAAAAATTGTTTTAATTATTATTAAATATTATAAATTATTAAATAATTATTATATTTAAATAATATAACATTCAGATCATCTAACAAAACTCATAGTAAGATACAAAAATCACAGTCAATATTACTGATTTAGGGACATATTTTGCTTCCAAAACGTTATTTCTAGAAATACTAGAACTCATTGAATTCGTCTAAAATAGTCCATGTGATTAAACTTACAAATATTCATTTTATTTACAAGAATGTCTCACCATTAGTACATAGGACCATGAGCCCACACTTACACCCCTGGAGTGGCTACAATCAAGACCCATTAGACTGCTGTCACTTTTCTCTGTGCTTCTGCCCTGCTGCCAAAAATGCCAACTGTAAACTGCCACTCCAAATGTCACCATTTCCTAACACTCCTTTGACTCACTAAATCTCTGCATAGTTCATTAAATTTAATTCTCTCAGAAGATAACAAGACTTCATGTGTTTTCTCAATTTTCAGTTGATTTTTTGGGGGATTCAAAATTTAGAAAAATATATCAATGTAAACAAACAAACAAATGCTGGGAAGAAATACCCACATGGAAACATCACCTAGGACAGGAAGCAATCCAGGATCCTGAGTCCTTGGGTGGAGCACTTAGGTCAAATTATTTGTGTTCCAAGAAAGACAAGGGCAACAACTAAGTAAGGTTTTGCTAACAGCATTTCCTCCTTTTAAAAAAATTAAGAAATTTTAAAAACCTTATATTAGGTAAAAAGTATTCTAAATGGAATTAAAACTTGCTATCTTCCCAGGAAGTACTATTATTTAGTAGTTAATTGCTAGTTGCTTGTTTAGTCTTTCTGTGGCTGTCAGATTATTGCCGAGTAGGGGCCTCATAAACAAGAAGCTTCCTAGCATGTCCTCCCCAGACCAAACGGACATGTGTTTCCCATTTAAACATTTCATTGCCCCAACTGAAAACAAATCAGCTGTGTCTCTGGGATCTTAAGAGGAGAAGGTTGGGATTTATTCCTGGACAAGCCTGAGGAAAACATTACCCTAATGGATGAAATATGTTTGCACTAAAGACTTCTTAAAAGTGTTAAATTGGTCTTTCCCAATTTGATCCCTTCCCTGAAAAGGGAGAACATGCAGAAAAGTTCATTGGTATTAGCCTAGTGTGGTCCTTAAATGAGGAGTGATAGATAAGCCTTGCTTGGGTTTAGGTGAGCATCAGAAGGGGTGGTCACTGTCTCTAGGCATTATTCACACACCTTCAACAATGTGGTCCAGAAGTCCTATTCTCTCTTGGCCATATCCAGCAGTAGAAACCCACTTCCTGCTTTCCCAAACCAAATTTCCCCCATCCAGTCAACCTTTCCCAAAAAGGCTCTCACTGATTTCTCAATGCTCAATGTGGTCAGCAAGAAAATTGGTCCTGAAAAAAAAAATTTGACCTTCTGCATAGAAAATAATGGTCTCTTTAAGATTGCAAGCCCACTGTGGAGGAATTTTGGCTTATTTTATGTTTGGTACCCTGATGGAGCCCAGGAAATAAGAAAATAGATTATTTTTCTTGGCAAACATGGGATGTGTTTGGTTTAGCAATTGGACAATTTTTAGAGTTTCATTCAGCAGGGCAGCACAACATGAAGTCACTCTCAAAACTGTATGTCAGGTTCTCAAGCATAATTAGGGACATTCATCACCAATGATGGCTTTATTCTGAAATCTATGTGATAGAACTACCAAAACATGTTGGATTTTTTCCTTTCTTGAGTTAGATTTTACCATACAAAGGTTAGACATTCCGAGAAACTTGAGAGTTGGCAAGGTCTACAATGAACCCAAAGAATAGCACTGTATTCACTAACTAGAGGTTGGCATCTTGCTGATGCTGGTCCCATGCCACTCAGGCACTGAAAATATATGAGAATAGTGTGAAAAAATCATTTAAAAATTATCCTCTTATAGATGTACATATTTTAAAATTTGAATCAGATATGTATGTGTGTGTATATATATACATATGTATCTGATTTAAATAAGTAAGCCTACAATAAGAATGATTGTATTTTAGACTCTCTTCAGATGAAGGCACACCAGTTTGAGTGATGAAAAAATGACTTCTACATTCCTTCTACAGATACATATCTGATTCAAATTTAAAATGACTCAAATTTAAAATTTAAACTCCTTAATAAATTTGAATATATGTGTCTGTATGTGTGTGTGTGTGTGATTCAACTTTAAAATGGAATATAGAAGGCATTTTTTCATCACTCAAACTGGTGAGCCTTCATCTGGAGATCTGGAGAGAGTCTAAAATACAATTATTCTTATTTTAGGCTTGCCCCTAGAATTCACCAGATGTGTCTCTTAGCAGGAAAAATTTAACCTGAATGATTAGAGGTCAGTTCATGGTTTTATCTAAATTATCTTCTGGCTTTCATATTCCATGATGATGCCCAGTTTTTTAATTTTAATTTTTTTATGACTGTAGGTTTTCCTTATATGTGTCATTCTGTGATGTAGAATGAGATGTTACTTGACAACATAATTCACATTCATGTGAAATATAAGCATATTATCATGTATTGTAAAATCACATTCAGTTTATATTTGGTACCAACATTATTGTCCTTCAACAAGAGAATGTGATAAATTATAGGAGATTCCTTTTGAATATATATATGTATTATTCACCAAGTACACATACCATCAAATATAATAATTAACATCATAATCATGATTATCAGTACTTGTTGACTTCAGTCAGTGTTCTTTAGGACTTGAAGTTAATTCTGAATACATGATATTCTCTCAAGTCATAGTGAGAATTTTGTTTGGGGTACAGATGTCCAATTAATTGAATTAATCAAGGTATACCAAGAGTTTGTTCATTACCCTGCAGCTCAAGCCATGACAACTCCTGTTCCTACATCTCACTTCTTACAACTTGAAGCCTTCATTATAGGAGTATTCATGGAGCTTCTGTCTCTACTACTACATACTCCACTGGTCTGTCTCCCACCTTTCTGAGATTTCTATAATCATACTATTTTTAAATCAACTTTATTGAGCTATAATATTCAAATAATAAAATATACATATTCTATGAGTACACTTTAATGAGTTCGACAAATGGACACAGTCATTTAGCCACCAATCCAGTCAAGAATGGGACAATTCCATCAGCTCAGAAAGATCCATAATTACCCTCGCAGTCAGTCCTCCCAACCCCTGTCTTGGGCAACCCACTAAACTTCTTTCTATTCCTATAGATTAGATTTGTGTTTTCTAGAGTTTCACATAATGGAATCAAACGTACACTATTTTGTCTCTTTTTTCTTACATTCAACATAATGTTTTTGAGATTTATCCATATCATTGCATAAATCAGTAGTGCATTCAGGTTGTTTCTACTTGGAGCTATTATGAATAAAACTACTATAAACATTTGTGTGTAAGTCTTATATAAATATGTAGATAACTATTTTCATATCTTTGATAAATACTTAGGAATGGGATTTCTTCATCCTATGATAAGTGTATTTTCAGCTAAATAAGAAACTAACAAATTGCTCTTTGAGTGATTACCTGTTGCCGTTAGAGTCTCACGGAAAAGCGATGTCGTGAAGAATAAGCACACTTATTGAAATTGTGTTTTAAATAAAGGTGACCATCTGCTCGCTCAGGCAAAATGGCGAGCTTCTTTATTTGTGGTTGGTTTCTATAGGGAATCTTGTGCATGGGCACTATACAACAAAATGACCTCATTAATATTCATTACAATCCCACTGCACATGTGCATCGGACATCAATGACTTCAGTCTGCACATGGGCATTGGACATCAATGACTTCATCAATCCATTTGAACGTCTTGTGACTACTTACCTTGTAAGCCACCCAACATACACCTTTAAGCATAACCTTTTCAACATAACCCGGTTTAGCCTAACTTAATGGAGAACATGTTGTCAGTCATTACTTTCTTTGTTCTTACCTGATAAATCCTGAGACTATGGAGGAACAAGGCAGATTGAATACCCGCCCTTGCTGACCTTGCTGTTTGGAGGCTGTTTCTTCGATTCTTGAAACAAGGCATAGTTTAAAAACTTCTAGAGCATATAGAAATTTGTGTGTAAACCTCTGCTCCCATGTGGGCCTTAAGCCAGGGGGGTTTTACGCCTGCAACCGACCAGGCTGACCTTAGGTCAGGGGGCTTTTAGGTCTGCAACCAAACTGGCTATATGGGATTCTGCCTCCATTTCTCATAAGTATGCCTGTACAAAGTCTTTTCACTGGTTTCTCTCAAACAGCTTTTTTGGTCAGAGGCATATAGGCCTTTCGTCTATAATTACCTAATTTTTTATTTCTACCAGCAAATGTATAAGACTTCTAGTTGCTCCACATCCTCACCAGTAGTTGGTATTGTCAATCTCTTTAATTTTATACATCATAGTATATTTGTAATGAAAATTAAAATAGTGAAGGATGGTCCTTCAGGAAAATTTTGTTTCTCCTAGAATTAGGAGGCTACTAACCCATTATCTAATATATATTTAAAATGAAGACCATCTTGAAATGAATCTTGTGATTCAAGTGCATTAGCTGTTTTTTCAAGGCTTGGATCACTTGAAATTTTGATCCAATTTTTTTCTACCTTTATACAGTGATTGATTAAAGTATTTGGTAGAATTGTACCTAACACAAAATTCTGCAGTATACTAATGAATAAACACAATCTTTTTATATAGTTATATAGTCAATGAAAATTTCTATGCTTTTTTACTCTATCATCATCTATCTCACATTTTTGTACCTTTTTTCTGTTGAGAAATGAGAAACTTATTCAAAATTCTCTTAGACATTTTCAGTTTTCTGGCTACTGGCTTGAGGGGTAAAACCATCAGGTAGAAGAGTACAAAAGCCCTGCCGTATAAATTTCTTGATATTTTAAAGGACTAAAAAAATTAAGATGAACTTTTTTATCTACATTTTACTAACCTCCAATTTAAAGGAAAATAATGAACACATCTTATTCTTTTGTATTACTGTTAACTACTCTCTTTTTTCCTTCTTTTTCTCAAAAACATCACTCCATAGTTTTCCAGGAAGTGAAATTAAACACAACAAAATTTAGTAGGGGGCTTGAGTTCAGAAAAAATAACATGGGGATTGCTTCGGTAAATCAAGCTAAATTCACGCTAGAATAAAGAGCACATATTTCAGAACAGATGAAAAGGAGAGTTTCTACAACCCAAAATTCTAGGTCAAGAAGGCCTGACTGGCTATAGGTATATTGCATAATATTTGTAATTCTGTTCATTTTTGCTTTACAAATGTCAAGGCTATGTCACTACATGCTATTAGGTGTTATCTAAAATTGTTATAGCTCCATGTTGAATTCTCTTTATCCCTAACAGGGGTCTTTGCATTGAAGTCTATTTTATATCTCATTAATATGGATACACTAGGTTTCTTTTGCCTAACAATTCATCTGATGTATATTTTTTCTCATTTTTACCTTCGAAATTCTGTCCTTGTGTTTCACGTATCTACTACCAACAGCATACTTATGGGATTTTTAATCCCACTTGACCATCATAAATTTATTTGATGTTGGGATGAGATGGAAAAGGGACATTTGTTTCCTGAGAAGGCAGCGGCTGAGTTAGGCACCTTGTGGCACACAGCAGAAGCGTGTGTGAGTCAGCACAGATGCTTTTTCTTTTGAGGCTCAGCAAAAGACAATTCTGCACTCATTCATAGACCTAGTTTGATGCCTGCTTTTTGCCTTACTGACAGAAAAACCGTTAACTTCAAATAGACCCTTTGAAAACTCATGAGAAGCAAGGAAGAAAAAAAAATTAGTACTTCGGTAGAAGTAGGGACTACTCTGGAAGAGGGAAGTTCTCCATAGCTAACCGGCTTCTAGCACCCCATCCTTGACAAGAAGGGGCATTGCACAGACAAGAACAAGCAGGGCAAGGGATTAGAGCAAAACACTTCCAGGGATTTGTTTTTATTCAAAAATTAACTATATGTTGTGCTTCTTTGGGACTAGGCTATTTTTCCACTAATAAGAGAAAAGTAATTCTTCAGAAGTCTCTTCAGTTAGTGTTCTGTAGACTTTTCATCAGGCTGGGGAAAGGAATTTCTAAACTTCTCATCTTCTGGGTGCCATATTTGTACCTAAGTCAGTGGTGGGGGGGAGCTAAAACCCTCAACTTAAGAGTCGTTCAGCAACAGGGAAAGTGTCTTACATACACTTCTAGGAAGAGCAGGGCAGTTGCACACATTCCATACACTCCCTCCTTCCTTCCTGCAGTTTTCTTCCTTCTCTCACTGCTACACGTCCTTCATCTTTGAATGCCTTCTGCTGTAATGCTACCCAGCATGGGCCTCCTGACCTATGGCCCAGGACACTTGCTTCTGTATGTGAGCTGTCCCATGGTAGCATGGAAGGAAAAGGGGACCTAGAACTAACACTTTACTAATGTGTCATGTAATCTTCCCACCGATCTCTGATGTAGGTATCCTTTTACAAAAGAAGAAAAAAAAAAAACCTCAGGAGATAAGCAATTTGCCCAAGATTATACTGAAAGTAAGAAATCAAGCAGGGACCGGAACCAAGGTCTACATTTTTCCATTACATCATGCTATCCCCGGAGGTTCCCCTCTAGAGAGTTCTCACTGGTGTTTGCTGATCTGCAGCAGGACTCCCACATGTCACACACCTATTTCTCTTTTGCCTCCATCCCGTGCACCACAACTGTGTCCTCATCCTTTTTAACTAAGCAGTCATAGTAAGGGATAATCATCTCACTGTGTGGATTGAACCTTCCTCTCTTTTGCAGCAGAAATTACTCTAGCATCCTGTAAACTGAGTGGTGAAGGCAGGAATAATTCGCTGCTAGTGGAAATTTAGGTAGAGTAGTAAACCGAAGGAGGGGTTTTGGTTTTTTTTGGTAAAAATCTTTCAGAGGCATTGCCTTTTCCATGCCCCAAAGCTTAATTGGATGAGTTGAGTTACATGCAAAAAAATTTTTTTGATCTTTAAAAAAACATAATATTCCTTTTGGCTGCCTAGCTAGAGCAAAGACAAAAATTATACAAGCACACCCACCCCAACCCTGAAGTTCCCCTTGCCAAGGTTGTAAAATATACATGCCTGTCCTTTTTTTCCCCCGTATCTAAAAAATTTTGAAATATAACAGGCACAGAAGGCTACAGAGATTATTGTCATAAACATGCTTTATTTACTATCCAGTTTTTGTCAAACTTTAATATTTAGTTGTATTTGCTTCTCATAGTTTTTTAGGAAATAAAATATTTACAATATATTTGAAGAACCCAGTATACCTATTCCAATTGCATTTTCTGCTCCCTTTCCCAGAAGTTGTTTCTAAAATAATTCAGAATTTCTCTGAAATTATTCTCATACCCATGCATTTTGCGGATGTTTTTACTATGTACATATGTGTTTATAAACACTATATGATTATTGTGTGCTTTTTTTTTATTTTTAGCTTTTATTTTTAAGCTTCATATAAACTGTCACATATCTCTCTGCACCATGCTCTCCCCTTAAATGTACGTTTGTAAATGGATAAGTGTAGCTGTGGATCATTCATTTTTTATTTCTGAATAGTACTCCATGGTATGAACATGTCAGTTTGTTTATTCTCTCACTGATGGACATTTCATTTGTTTTCAATATTTTGTTATTGCAAACCACGCTACAATGAACATTCCTGTTCATTCTTCCTGTGCACATGTGTGAGTTTCTCTAGCTCTCCAAGATTACTAACCTTATTTTACCTCTGCTAACTGAGTGACACTAAGCAAATAAATATGTGACTTTAAGAAATAGTTTTCAGATGCCTTCAATTTGTCAATGACCTGGCTATCCTCCTCTTAGGAATGCTGATTTTTTTGTAACTAGAATAACCTTCTGAGATATTTTTCAGGAACAGCGTGCCAAACATTAATTTCTTGAAGGTGTTATTGAGTGTATTCTTTTACCATAACATTTGATTATTTAATTAGGTTATAATTCAAAGGGTACAAGATGCCACATAGCTATTGTTCTGTATTCAAATGTTCAATGTAGGACAATATTTTCTCCTGATGATTAAGAGCTATAAGTCTATGGGTTATAGTAAAGGTCTTAAAATAGTGGTGGGAAGGAAGGGAGGGAGGGAGGGAGGAAGGATATAAAAGAGAAAAGAAAGGGAAAGGAGGTGCATTAATTGGATTGGGCTAAGCTGTAGTAACAAACAGACTTTGTCATGTAATGGTTCAATAGAAGAAAACTTTATTTCTCTGTCATGTAACACTCCAGGATGGTTCCAAGTCAGTGAGAGTTACAGCTTTTCTTTAGCAGGCCGGGTCTCAGGCTGACTGTTGTTTTACCATCTTTAAAATGAGGTTCCCAAAGTTGATCAGAAGTCGTCATCTCAGTCAACCAGATGGAAAAAAGGGGCATGGAAGAGCACAAATGAGAGGGCAGAGCCAGGACTGAAATTGCCAAATAACTTCTGCCCACATTCCATTGGCTGGAAATGAGGCACGAGACCACACCTGACTACAAGAGAGGCAGGGAAATGAAATATACCTGTGTGCTGTGAAAGAAGAGTAAATGGACTTTGCTAAAATGGTAATTATTTTTACCACAGGGAGGAGAAAACGAGTTGGTATAGTTTTAATTGAAGTGTTTGCAGCAAAAGTTTGCCAGCATTCATAAGAAGCAGTAGTCAATAACAATTGAGCTGGAAAACAATTTGCAATCAAAAGGGCTCTCTCTCTTCTGCCTTTCTCTGGTAGATATGTGCTATTTCTTTCCTGCCTACATTTCATTTTTTCTTCTGTCTCTGTATAGCAACAGATCTCCACAGATCAATCCACATAATTCTGATGAGGATGCACTGAGGTGAGCACATGCGGGTGGGCCCAGAGACTCTTTGCTCAAGGGAAGGGCAGGTGGGACTCAGGAAAAGGAAACAGGCATTATGTGTCCCATCCATGAAAGCCTTACCCTAATAGGATAGTATGAGGAGGCAGGGTCTTTGACAGATAATTAGGTTTAGGTGAGGTGTGGAAGATAGAGCCCGGACATTGGGATTAGTGTCCTTAAGAGAAACTAGAGCTCACTCTTTTTGCCATTGAGCCTCCAAGAAGATGACCATCCCAGGAAGTAAGCCCTCACTGAATCTGCAGGTATCCTGATCTTGGACTTCCTGGCCTCCAGAACTGTGAGAAATAAATGTGTACTGTTCAAGTCCCCCAGCCTGTGGCATATTGTTGCAGCAGCCCAAACTGGCAAAGCTATGGTGTGGGCTTTGTTCCAGGGTCTAGGGTTCCTGGAGCTGCCCTGACCCTGGCAGCAGGTCTCTGGGCTGGTAAGCTATTTTTCAAATAAAACCTCTTTATAATTTTAACTAGTTTGATAGGTTTCTGCTATAACAGAAAGAATCCTTCTGCGACTGCAAGAATCCTTATTAAGGCTTATAGCACTCAGCCAGTAGTTCCATTTATTTAAAGGTGCTTATTCTTACCACGACTTGCCAAATCAACCTTCTTCCTCAGGCACTCTAGTACTTTGCTCTTGAAAGTCACTAAACCAATGGCCTTTCCTCCATTCCTGATTCCATAGCACTTGAGTATATTAAACATTCCCTTCTTATTGAAAACCTCTCTTAACTCTGCAATAATAAACAAAGCTTTATCCTCCTCCTATTTTTCAAACAGTTCCTTTTAAATTGAGTTCAGTAACTATCTCCCAAGTGTAAATGTTCTGCAAAGTCCAACCTTCCTCTCTGGCTGAAACTATTTCCAGAAGCCATTGATCAGGAATAATTATTTGAGTGACAATGGCACTTTCTCATTTCAATGGGCCCATTCATTCTTATACCTCAAACTGTCACCTCTTTAAAGACGAACCTCCAACTTCCATCTCCATCCTTGACCTTCGTACCTAGTTCTCTTTTCACGTCTTTACTTACTGGATGTTTACACTTGGGTTTTGAGCTTTGCTCATCCATACATGTAAAACTTCAGTTACCTTCTCCTGTATCATAGCCTCCCCCATTTCTGTTGTTTTTTGTCCGTTTGGTCAATGAGTTGTTCTCCTACTCCCTGGTTTGAAACCAGCATTATCATTGGCCTTATTCTTTTTCTTGCCATGAGGTCCTCTTGATTCTTTCCTTACTCTGTTTCCTGCTCATCCTTTGGGCTTTGTCTCCCCTGCAGCAATCTTTGTCTGATCTGCTTCCAGTTCCTGGTCTGCTCTAGTTTACCTTCATTCTTTTACCATAACAATTCCACTAAAGTAGCATTTTTATTTTTTGCATAGTATCTTTTTTCCTGCTCAGAAAGCTTCATTGGATCTATGTGACTTGAAGAAAACCTCAATTTCAATCCCCTATATGTTCTTCCATTCTGCTTTGAAACAAACTTTCCATCTCACCAGGCCCACCTTGGCATAGATTCCTGAGTACAATTCCTCATCCCCATATTCCTGTCTTCATCCCTCTTTTCCACTCCCCCATCAACCCTCTCTTAACCTGTCCATGTCCTTGCAGATGAAACTCAAGTCCCCCAGTTCCTCTAAAAAAAAAACCCCTTCTCTCACTTCAGCTTTCTTCTTCTTCTGGACCTCTTCTGCCTGCTCTATATGGTTGATATTTATTGATTTATTGTCTTGAACCATTGCCTAACTTTTTGTGTTAGAGTTGCCTTTTAAATCAGCTTTTAATTGGTATAAAAATAGAATCTATGTCTAAGTTTTCTCTTCTCTCCATTACCCCACACCCTATGCTACACACAACAGGTGCCTAAGAGATTATTTTGCTACGTCTTCATTCCAAAATAAACAGCCATGCTTTAAATAAAGTCTTTTTTTTTTTTCATTCAGCATCTGGTATTGTGGATGCTAAAGATATTAGTAAAAAAAATTGCTGGCATCTCATAAAAGTTCTGCTCTATAGTTACTTATTATACTAATAAATGTTTCCTCTTCCTCCCACTACTGTCTTTGTTTTTGAGGAATGGTAGATGATTTTCCTGTTCTGTAGAAAGTAATATGATACTCTGATAAAAGTTTTCTTGTTTATAGACCCTTCTTACCTTTATTCTTATGCATGTAATCTCAGATCCTAGCAGATCTGTGTTTTTGAAGTTCAAAGAGAAAAGAATCAGCAGGCTCAAATGTACATAACAGAAGACATAGTAGTATCCTTTCTTTTTATTGAAAAGGAATCATTTCTATTCTAGCGCAAACACTGTATATTTTACATCATAAAGCAAGATATAATTTACATATTACACTTCTTATGAGATCTTTATACCCTAAATGTCATTCCCTTTTTTATTAAGTCACCTCTTCTGGTTTAATTTAACCTGCCAAGTACCCTACAAGTCAGCATCTTGTTTAGGGAGAGAATGAGGACACAGACAGTTCACAAGCATTCATCTGTACCTGGGTATGATGACGGTGAGGAACAGGAGTATGTCTTGAAGTTTGTGGCCCTGAGGCCCTCTGCTGACAACTGGCTTAAAAGCCATTCTACTCCTTCAAATCACATATCAAATTTCTATATATACTTTTTAAAATCAATAATAAATGAACAAAACTGAGTGCTTATACTACATGTATACTTCTTGATCAAGTGCTTAGATAATAGATACTTATATGTTGGTTCACCAGCGATGACTGTTTCCTTGGCTGACCAGCAGTGGTTACTCTGTGAGATTCCCAGACATCACTTGGCCAGGCAGTTGGATTGAATCACCCAGATTCATCTACCATTTGGTTTATGGGTTCAGGATTTTCTGTTCAGCACTGGAAATGGATATCTGCGTGGAAATTTCAAATAAGTTTTTCCCCTATTTCTCTGTCTCTCTGCTCACTCTTCTAAGAGTTCCCCCTTCTTGGTAAAATCTTTTCAGATATGATTTCTGTCCCTTGCCTATAACTCAAATCCTCTTTTAGCCATTCTCCCCAAACTCCAAACTCAAACCTCTAATGTTCACCAATTTCTTGGCTTGCACTCACTTCACAAATCGAAGAATGTTTCATTCTGTTAGAATATACTGTTCCCTCAGTACTTGATCGTCCACAGCATCTAGTGGGACAGAAGAATGCACGGAAGCAAGTAATGTGTGATGTTTGGCCAGCCTACATGAGCCATTCACTAAGAAATGTTTTAATAGTGGGTTACAAGAAAAGGGGATCAGTTGGTGTAAGCAAAATGCATAAGATGGGCTTCCTTCCTATTATTGAAAGAAGCACAGAATTAATACTTGAAATACATTTTCAGACTGGCAGCTGTTAGACTGGAATAATATCACCATTAGCTCAATCTGATAGGCCAAGGGAAATACAAGTGTGTATTAAAAGTGCATCTAAAAACCCAGTTTGCCTATCACTCACGGTACAAAGTTGGCATATTTGGCCGAATTCAATCTAAACCTTATCAATCATTCATAACTAAAAAGTATGAGAACCAAGCTGGTCAGGTTGAGAACATAAGTTAAAAATATGTCTGTTCTATGTTTCTTAAATTATTCTTTGGTCAAATGATGTGATTTTTGAGAGATCTGAAAATATAAACCTATATCTTATTTCCAAATATAAGGTTATAAGTATGTACAGCAAGGTAGCATTTCCTTACTGGAAAACAAGGCTTCCAGGTACCAGATCATTCCATTAACACTGTACACTTGAATAGTCCCTTTTCCTCCCATGGCTAAAAAATTGCTGGACATACCAAGAATATAAGAAAGAGTGAAGGAACAAATGAACAGAGCCTCACAACACCCCTGTGAGGTAGGTAAGTACTGTTAACCCCATTTTGTGAATGGGTAAACTGAGGCACAGCATGGTAACATGGTTTGGTCAAGTCCACCTGGCAAGGTACAAAAGCATGGCTGGGAACAAAGAGAAGGAAACAAAGCAAGATCAGTCCTGGCTCCCAGCCCTAAGCACTAAATTTATTTCAAAATGTTAAAATATAAAACTAGCCCACAATTACCTTTTAAATTTAAGGATTTAGACAAACCTTTAAGTATTTCACTTAAACACACGTCTTTCAGACTCCTGTTGAGTGGAGAGAGAACACATGATTGAATGGTCTCCCCTCTTCTAAGTGAAATTCCCTTGGTGGATCAGCTATCTCAGCATCCCACCAAAGCTCGGGCACCAAACTCAAGGACACTTTGATAGCTTCAAATAGTTTCCAATTTGTGTAAAGCCCTGATGTGAAAATTAGACTTTTCTCAAGCAGCTGCCCTAATGATTTCTCTGTGGCTTTAATGAGAATTTTACAGAGAAAAAGATAAAGCAAGATCCCTAATTAATAAGTCCCATCACTAGAGATAAGAACAGTGGCAATGGTGTGAAATTTGCTTTTTGTAGTGTTTGAAATTGCAAACTCAAGCTTGCATTATTTTTTATATATATAATATACATAAATAGATAAAGTATACATATGTGTGTGCATCTGATTATCCTCAGGCACCAGAGGTTTGTGGACACACCTTCTACAACTCAGTCTTTTGTTTCTAGAGATGTCGCTCCCCTTTCACAGGTGAAAAAATATTTCTTCCATCAAATATCCTGTGACAGCAAATAATTCAAAGAGAACAAATATCATTTAATTTAAGGTGGCTGGTTGGGTGGGGTGAGGGGTGATGGCACTGGTGATACTCTCTGTAGCTTAGAGATGTAATCTAGAGCTTTGATCTGGAGTTTAGAGCTTAGAATTAGCCAGACACAGGCCAGTGACCAGACATTGTACAGATTTTTTTTTCCCCATAGCTGATGGAAAAGCCTTATCATGACCAACAGAGAGGGAGATAACGAGAAAGGGAATTATGTCTGGCTGGCACAGATTCTTCAGAAAGACTTTGGCTTTTCAAAAGCTCCTAGAACTTCTAGAGAAAGAAGTGGGATAGGGACAGGTTAAGGCACGGAGGTTCAAATAGGTCGAGGAGGAGACTAGGGGAAATAATTCTGGAGATAGATAGACATATATATATATATATAAAATATAGTTTCTTTGGCTGCTGTAGTTTTTTAAAAACCTCATACAATCATGGGAGTGGGTGGGCTGAACCTAGCTGAAGAAGCTTGGAGTATATTAAGCAAAGCATGAATAGAAAGAAAAACAAAATAAACACACACAGAAACAAGTGGTGCTGGTATCCCAGAGGGAGGAGGAACATTGTGAACTAATTTTCATACTGCTCCTCTCCTGCTTTTCTCTGCCATGGTCCCAATAGTTTAGTTCTGGCTTTTGTTTTGTTTTTGTTTGCTTTTTGCTTTTTTTTTTTCCCCCAGCAGATGAAGAAATGACAGAGCAGGAGAGGTGTCTTATGGTTTTTGATTTCTTCTTAGGCCTGTTTAATAAGTGTTTTTCCTCAGTTGACTGTTGGCACCTGGTTCCTCTGTAAACTATACTCCTTGGCTTTCAGTCTCAGGTTGGCAATGCTGTTGGCCATGCTGATGCCCTGTGCAGGGCTATTGTTGGCACATGTGGCAGAGTAAGTGGCCATGGCGCTGTAGGGACAAAGGAGAGAGCAGGGAGAATAACAGGCATTAGTTTCACAAAGCCGCAAGTCCATGCCCCAGATGGAGGTACTCCCGGGATGGGGGCTGGAGGGGGTGGGTGGGCTGGACCAGACGACGTCTAGGGTCCCTCACCGCCCCAGCTTTCCATTAGTCTAAGGCCCTTGGAAAAAAGTGGCCATGTTTTGAAGGGCAGGGAAAAGTGATGTGGAGCGAGGCAAGGGCAGGGAGGGGTATTGGCTGTGCTGGATACAGTGAGTAATGATTTATTTCTGGGGTGAGAGAAGAAAGTAGCTCGAGTTGAATAGCAGGTGTTTCATCAGCTGACTAATTAAAACAGTATTTAATCTCTCTTCCTACCTCCCTCCCCAGCAGGGGTTTGAAAAGAAACTAAAGGGAATTTTGCTTCTCCATTCTGGGTAGCTGACCTTAATGCTAACACATTTTAGATAATTAATAAATGCTATTATAAATAAAGTGCTTTGGAGAACCAAACGACCCAAGATAACTTCTCTGCCATCCTTCTGATTTACTGGTTGTTAGCACCAAGCATTGTCAAATTAAGAGGTTCCTATTAGCCTCGATTTTATAACCTTTCCTCAAAAGCACTCACAAAAGTGGCTCACACTGCCTTTTTGGGTCAGTTATTTTGGAAATGTTTAAATCTTCTAGATAAACTACTAAAAATCTCCATTTCCAGCATTAGTGACTGACCTCAGAGGTCACTGTTTCTGACCGTCCTTATTACTGAGGAAAACTTCTAGTTTTTCATTGTCAGAGATTCCAATTAAGACCTGCTGGGCAGAAATTTGTCATTGGTAGGTTTCTGTTAATTGTACCCATGAATCTTTTTTAAAGAAAAAAGAAGTGATTTCATAGACTGGGATGAAAATTACCCTTTACTTTATATGAAGCCATTAGAAGGGTACTCATCTTAATTAAATGAAAATGTTTCCAGTTGTTTTTAAGAGTATCAAAATCCTTTTTTAACTGAGCTTTGGAATGGTTAGACTTATAAACGAAATGACATGGGATTTTTTTTCTGTTGCTCGTTGCCTGCATTCCAATTGAATTTTGTCAGCCACCTAGGAGCTGGTGGCTCTGGGGATCAAGTGACAAGATCAGAAAGAGAGAAAACTAAAGCCGCCGTAATGTGGAGAACATATCATTGACACTTATTTGGAGCACCACGTAGTTAAGATTCACTGTAAACTATTTTAGCTCAGTTACTAGCAGTCAACTCAAGAAAATTAAAGAGACAGAATTCGATCACTAGGTCTTTCCAGAAATACACCTTTAATTTAAGATTCTTATAGCAGTAGTTGATGGGTATGGGTGAGTGTGTGTGTGTGTGTGTGTGTGTGTGTGTGAGAGAGAGAGAGTCAGCACAAGGAGGAAGACTCAGAGGGATTACAAAATAATCCTACTTTCTTCTATTTCATTTTGCCCTGCTTCACTCTCACTCATCATTTCTGGGTAGATGGCCTTAACCCCCTAGACAAGGTTAGGTTCTTTCACCCCGTACTTTAGCACTCAATTCGATTTTAACCAATAATTTGGTATCTATCACTGTCCTCAACTCTAAGCCCCATAGATGAGATACCACATTAGCCTTGATCACAGCTACACCCTTAGGTAGAGCAGAC
Source organism: Otolemur garnettii (assembly GCF_000181295.1). Classification (NCBI taxonomy): domain Eukaryota; kingdom Metazoa; phylum Chordata; class Mammalia; order Primates; family Galagidae; genus Otolemur; species Otolemur garnettii. Next base: position 21,917,360 of record NW_003852411.1, read on the forward strand.
GCCATACCTCATACACGTTCAGTGCTCCATGAGTAGACAAAAGACTGAGAAATAGCTAGAGTATGATGAACGTGGCTCCTGCTCAGTGTTGTTGACCTCTGTCATCCTGCTGTAATAATCTCTTAAAACAATCTTATCAATATGCTTTCACTCTTAGGAACTAGTTATTATTGTGAAATTTGCTATTTTTTTCTTTTTTTTTTTTGCAGTTTTTGGCCAGGGCTGGGTTTAAACCCACCACCTCCAGCATATAGAGCCGGCACCCTACCCTTTTGAGCCACAGGCACCGCCCGCTATTTTATTGTTTCTGAGACAGTCTCAAGTTATCGCCCTGGGGTGAGTACTGTGGTGTCACAGCTCACAGCAACCTCAAACTCTTAGGCTTAAGTGATTCTCTTGCCTCAGCCTTTCAAGTCACTGGGACCACAGGCGCCTGCCACAATGCCTGGCTATTTTTTTTTTTTTTTTGTCGCAACTGTTGTTGTTTAGCAAGCCCGGGTTTGAACCGCCAGCCTCAGTGTATGTGGCCAGTGCCCCACCCACTGAGCTACAGGCGCCATCCTGAATTTTGCTACCTTAATAGAAAGAAGAAAATCAAAGGGCGTGACAAAAGCAGGGGCTGATGATTCTTGTGTCCATCAAAAAATATCCTTTCACACTAAAAAAATAAATGAATATTCCATTTATACTTACACAACAGATCGTGCAGTCGAAACTCATAGATTATCGTTTCTACTACTGCATACTAAGGGACAGAGGCAGAAGAGTCCCCAGGTAAGGTAGGTTTAAATCAGATATGAGATAAATGACCAGAACCCATTAAAATGGGACAAGTTTTTTTTCCATTTTTGGTTTTGGTTGGTTTAGAATGTACCAAGAAATGTCATCTTTTTCAAAACCCATATCCACATCATAATTTAGTTACTAGATGAATTACATGTTTCCATTCAGGCTTTTACCAAAAATGTATACAAACCCATAAAAACCTACACACAAGAAATTTCTAGGACATGCCAATCCAACAGAGACTGTCGGATTTGGGAAATGTACCTAAATCATAGATTATTTTTAGAACAACCCAATCAACCTTTCTCAATTAGATGAGAGAATCAACTCCTAATGATGATACATAAGTTACATATATTGCCATTTTAAACACACAGGAGAGAAGTTAGAATTATAAATTATCCGTATTATTTAAGTCCTAAGAATAAAATTGAACGGCTTCTGAAAACAGATGGTTAAAACTTCATTAGAGAGCATAAAGAAAAATTCTCTTGTAGGCTGTTTAGTATTCTTTTGAGTACTTGGCCTTGTTTTCTGAGGGGTATGTTTATCATCCTTGGAGATTCTGGACAAGCAAAGTTCCTGTTGAATAGAAATTTGCCATTTCTTGATAAGCAAAGATATGTTCCATTTCCTTAGCAGACAAAAGGAAAAGAACTTTGGGGGGATTATTTTAGTTTACTGAATATGCTATTACTGCTTTCCAGAAATGTCTCCTAGAGTAGCAATTGTAGGTTCGTATAACCATTTTTGCCATAGTCACTTGAGTCTACTAACTTAATCATCTGATATTCTAGTCTGGAGACTTAGCATGATAACGAAGTCCTTTTGGAAACAGTGAGTTGCTCTCACTAATGCAGGCCAGATGGTCATATCCCAAATGAGTGTTGAGCCACTTCCTAACAACATAAAAACAAATTAATGGGAATCAGGATCACACATGGCACCGAAGATTGGATATTCACTGAGACATTTTTCACTTAAGTGGCAGACTGAATTTTCACACCAGAGAAGAGTGCTTCTTCTCTGCCTCTGATATGGCAGTGCTGTCATAAGAACACCATTGCACTATAAGTCTGCAAAAATGTCTCCTCAGTATCCTGCAAGTCTGTGGGGATTGAGAATAAAAAAGCAGTTGATTTTAATGAGTAAAATTTACAATTCCGTAGGAACTTGACAGGTGATAACATTCTTTCTTGATAAATGTTTAGGAAAGTTATAAACTTTCTAAAATCGACCTAATTTATTCCAGCATCCCATAGCCATAAGAAGTAGGCTAACAGAACAAAAGCCATCTTAACTCACAGACTCTTAACAAGTGCTCAGAATATAGAATCCTACAAATAGGAATCCCAGAGATACCTTGTGCCCATATGAAAAAATTACAAGTCTGTTTTCCCCTCTGCATTTGGACATGGGTCTAATTTCTCAGCTTGAGCTAAAAGTACCATAGAGACAAAAGTTAGCAGTCCTTTGACATAAGAGAGACAAGCAAAACTTGTTGCAGTGTAGAAAAGACAGAATTAATGGGTGGGTACTTTAAGAGTAATTTTAAAATGGCATTAGAAGATGGAGAGGACCTGCCTCCTAAGTGATAGCAGACACCAGCCACTTGAGCAGCTGTCAATCTGTTCATGACCACCTGCTGCTCTTGTCATGGAAACTTTTAAAGCTCTGTTGTTGGAAAAGAAAGAGAACACTGATGTGTTTTCTCACAAGCCCACTATCAATGAAGGTAATTACCTGTTTTCAACCTGTTTATAGGGCCATTCCAAACATGTGAAATGACCACTCCTGTCTAAATAGGATTAAGCTTCCTGGGATAAATAGATGAGATTGAAATGAATTGATCTGTACAGATTAAGCCCACGATAACAAGAGCCCGCTTAAAAACAGAAGATCCTGCCTTTCCATCTGGCCTTCTGAGTAAAAACTATTTATTTTTATAAGCAGGGGGCAGAGATGAGATGAGTCTTAGGCTGGAATTTATAGGGTTTGACTAAAGCACCATTTGTATTTGGCTTTGATCAAGTTCTTTCTGATGGTGACCAAGAAGCAACATTGCTAAATAAAGTGCATTGAGAAATTAGGGATTTTATAAAAAGAAATGCTTGAATCCCATCTGTTGATTCAGCACGTCAGCACTGGGAATTACACAGAGTTGACACATTTAAGTCAGTCTGAAATTATTCCTTCTCCTTATATGGAAATTTCTAGTAGATGCGGTTCAGCCATAGATAGTAGAATTCTCGCCACCAGCAGGGTTAGAACATAGTTTTCACTGGGGACAGATCATTTTAATCATTTCAACCTACCCCAAAAGGTTTTCATGAGAAAAAAATAATATTAAAATGTCTGCTGAACATTGAAGAAGTACAGACAATAATGTTCATACTACAATTTTAAAGTTAGCAAATTTACGGACAATGGTCCCTTAGTTTTCTAATCACCCATAGCCTAAGTCCTACAAATTACTTAACAATTGAGGATGGGTTGGGGAAAAAAAACCAACCAGACTCAATTTTTGACTCTTCCTTTGTTTTCTATTTGGCCCTTTTGGGCAAATGCTGGCAAGCTATTTTAAATTTCGCCCAAAGGCAACTCTGTGAGCCAGAGAAGTCTGTGAGCCTGCCTGAGATTCTAATCTTTCACCAGTTCAGGATTTTTTTCTCAGAGGCTTTCAAGATTCTGTGATGCATAGAAGTTGGAGACCATTTCTTCAGTTAGTTCTTTCATCAATGCAAAAACAGAGGTCTACTTGCTTCTTCTAAGAAAATTGAATTCCAGTTTCTTGTAGGAAAATGTATTGCCAAGGAGAGTTCCCATAAATCCTTTTGGAAGTGCTCTTTTGTAATTTAAATAACTATTTCTTAACTTCTGTTTTTGAAAATCAGAAGTTGATTTTTTTTTTTTAACATCTATTTAGCTCTTAGTACTAGGGACATTCAATTTGCAGTACACCCTCAGGGATTATTCTGCTATTTTTAACCTTTCTTTCTAGAAAGGTTTTTCCGTAAAGCCTCTTGCACCTTTCTATTGCAGCCAGATTTTCATCTATTTCTTTTTTATACGGGCACTTCGCTTACTTAGAGGTTCTAAACACCCCTGTGAGATAGAAGCAAGAAGGAAACTATGGCTAATTAATTTTAGATACAAGGTGACAGACGGTGATCCTACTGGCCTGAGGAGCAACAAGAGCCAGGACAAGAACATAGTTTTTCCACCCCGTATCTCATACCCTGCAGCCACTGAAGCCTCACTACTCAGAGTGTAGACCGAGGGTGGAAAGCATTAGTATCACCTGGGAGCAAGTTAGAGCTGGGAACTCGCAGGCCCAGCCTAGACTTAGTGAATCAGAGCTCATGTGGGCAACACCATCCGAGGTGATTCCTGTGGGACAAGCCCTGCTCTAGACTAGTACGCACCACCCTGCATTGTGTGGACTCGTGTTCTCACAGCCCTGCTTTCCAATAGCATTTCCCCCTCGGTGGCCTTAACTGCTTACATTTCTAGGACTACAGCCCCCACTCTCTTCAACACACTTATTTCCCACTTACAACCCTATACCCCCATCACCACCCTCTTCCCCCTCTGACAAGTTACCTTTTTCAGTGTCTTCCGTTAGAATCCGTTATGAAGCCCCTCGTGTAAACAACATCTTGGGAGGGACGAGGATCTATTTTTGAAAGTGTGAAAGGGAGAAATGAGCCAAATGCGTTCAGCAGACGTCAGGCAGCACCATGACCATGATAAAATGAGGAGGGGGAGGAGGAGGAGGAGAAGGTTGGGGGAGGGAAACAGAAGCTTCTCTTTCACTAGCTTTCACATAGGCTCAGCCCTCCCTCTGGAAGGGACAATCCAGGCCAATGCTGCAGAGCCAGGCCATTCACCATCTACCTCTCATAGGAAGTGTGTTTCTGCAAAAAGATTTTGGTTGATCTCTGCTCCCCAAGAGGCAAAGCACTGCACAGAGCAGTGAGTCTGAATGATTCTGGTGCTTGCGTGTGTGCTTTCATTCTCACGATTTGCCTAAGAAAAATAGTTCTGCAGTAAGCAATTGGTGTCTGTTCCAAACATAAGATTCTTCCCATCAGCTGCAGGTGCATAAAGAAGGTGCCTACCAGGACAGAAGTGTCCACGTTAGAGGGTGCATTGTCCCCTGGAGACTCAGTTGCCTGCCTAGCACTAAGGTGCTCAAGGGAATGAATGAGGTCACAACATGCTATAATTACAGTGCACTGTATGTCCTGGGTGGCCAGGGACAATCTTGGTGTATATCTATTGTCCTGCTAACATTATTAACAGCACTCTCCTTTAATTCTCAAGAAAGGCCCAGTTTGAAGGATAAAATATGTAGCCACCACTCTGGGTATAAAAGACATCCAGAAAAATAATGTGCTGGCTACTTCCCAACTTGTAATTCAAACCATATGCAAATAACTGCTTTTGCACCTTGTTTCCTCCTTTCTTCTACCAGAGGGGAGTTGAAGAAGTCAGTTAAGTCTCCTCTCTGGAAAAACTGCTCACTGTCCCTGGGTGGTATGATTAAGCCACATCCTTTGGCCCATTGGACTGCCCACACACCCTGGAATGTGGACCTCAGCTGCAGACACATGTCACTGACCTGAGACAGACCTTAAATCCAAAAGGGCTGTTTAGTTTTCCAATCTTATACTTTTTGCTACTTTCAATACAATGCAACGTCTACTTTGAATGAAAATGTAGTTTCCAATGTGGCTGAATATGTTGGCTGAAAACAGACATCACAGCACTAGTTCTAATTTTGCTTGCTGAAGAATTAAACTTGGGCAAATGTTCAGTATTATGGAACCACAGCAAGGACAGAGCTATCACACAGGACTGTTCCAGCAATTAATGAAGAGAAATGCCTTTTAATGAATGTCACACTGAGACAACTAACTTGACATAACAGTACCAACAGGAGCAGTGAGGTAATTTTCCATAATACAAAATGTCTATCATATCCTCTGCTTTTTGTCACTTGTTTTTCTTTCATATTTCCTTTACAATAGTTACATTTCCTGACAAGCTTCAAAGCGTGAAATCGTAACATGTTTTGGTTCTAAACATAGAAGAAAAATCTCCAAGAAACAAAACAGCCACTTTTAGAAATTAACCAAAATATAAACACTTCAGTCAACATTGGGTCAAAAGACATTATCATTGATTCAATGATGTCAATCAATTACACCATCACTTTTCTACTTATATCTGGAGATAAATTCCTTCTTCATATGCAATATGAACACTCAGAATTCTATGGAGTTGTTTTAATTAATTAATTTGTACAAAGTCTGTATCTAAGAGAGAAATGATATAAAAGCATACCATTAAAAAAAGTACTAGGTTATATGATTTTAAGGGAAAAGAGCAAAATACAAAATAATATATACACTAAGGCTACACCTATGTAAAATATTGAACTCTAATCAACAAAAACGAACCAACTCGTTATGCCGAGACGATAGAAAATATGGGTGTTTTTGAAAATGTAAAAATGTATCTAGTATTTCTACATAGTCTTTCCAATTAAAATAAAATATTTCCCCAAAAAGCATACATAACTTGTCATGGTCATAATTTCAGCTAGATGCCCCTCTACAAAATACAGATGATGCAGACACTGAGGCTTGAACTTCTGCTGAGGTTCAGAGAGTATAAGCCCGTGTTAATTCAGGAAGGATTCCATCCCCATTCATGCGGTGTGCTTTGCTGAGCTCTCTCACTGTTAAGGACCACGTGGCAGCCATCTGGATGGTTTATAGCTGATGTGAAAAGTTCTTAAGGACCCAGGCCACAAAAGGAGCAATACTCTCTGGTCGTGACCAAATACAAACCAGAGATTTTGAACTTCAAGCTTTGTTTGACCCACACCTACTTCCCAAGCCATTTTGTGGGTCTATGCGCTACCAATATTTGTGAGAGAAACAAAGCTGCTTTCCATTTATTTAAAATATTAAAGAATATATAACATCGAACTGGTCTTCAAAAATGTATTTTTAGTAAATCTTATGGGATTGAAGTCTCAATTTTAAAGAGGACACACAGATACAACTAATCTTTCAAAATCAGTAAAGCGTCCCAGGTCTGAATGCAACAGAGCCCAGAATAGGACCTTCCTGGACTTGAGGTCTCTAAGCACTAAGACCCAAGTAATTCAGGTTTAGTTCACAACTGGATATAAAAGAAATTTCCAAATGCATTTATGGTCTTTCTCTTAAGGAACGGATTTGGAACAGAAAGAACATGTAGGTGAGGCTTTTTGATCCAATTAATTAGCATGATCAAAACCTTTGAAAAACATTTGCATTTCACAATTGTGCATTTCATGTCAGGAGTTCAACTTCAGCTGGGATATTTAAAACCTCTGCCTAAACAAATAATTAACCATAACAACAAAAAGGTAAACTAAAACATAGTAAATGAACTTGTGAATACTTCTTCCTCCACTGAAATCAGCCAGAGAGAACATATGGTCTTGACCCGGTTTCTCAGAATACTCAGGTTTAGTTTCAAGAGAAAGCCCTCTAGACTAATCCAATGTGTTAGGCACTTGTCTCAGCTTCCCTCTGGCATAAAACCTGAATTTTCTGAACAGCTTAATAAATGGAGGTTAAAACCTCTCTAGGAAATTAAAATAGTACTCTGTTATTTGTTTCTTCAAAAATTTTCACCCTTTTTAATATAAAAGTCTAGGGTAAATTGTACATTCTTCTTTTATTTAAAAGACACACACACACACACACACACTAAATCTTGAGACAGGTAGACAAGAATTAGCAATAGAATAGGAAGGCACTTGGGCTCCTAAGATATCACCACCTACTAACAAAAAACTGTGGCCAGAATGAACTTGGGTTTTCTTTCCTTCTCTCTCAGTTGTCTTTCTCTCTCTCTCTCCCTCTCTCTCTCTCTCTCTCTCTCTCTCTCTCTCTCCTTCTTTCTTTCCTTCCTTCCTTCCCTCCCTCCCTTCCTCCCTCCTTTAAAAGTTGAAATCAGTTCTACTTTGAAGTTTACCTTCAGTCCTATGCTTGAAACCTTACAAGTGAAGTCCCTACTTGAGCATAATAAACAAATTTATCTTAAATTTGGAAATGGGGTAAAGTTTTGTTCCAGAAGTGATTGCCAGAGAGACACTGGGCACAGCTTAACGATCTTTTCTTTTAGATTCTTCCCCATCTTTGAAACCTTTGCAAGAGTTCCTGAGTCCAAGAGGAGATTGCGGCTGGCCTGCCTCTCTCTTCTGCCCCAAACCCTGCTCCTGGGGCAACTAGTAAGCTCCCGTGAAAATGTGGGGATGTCAGCAAGTTGAATGTCTCTGAAGAGGTTAACCCAGTAAGAAATGTCAGCCAGCCGCACAAGCAGCTTTAAAGGTGACCGGCCGCTGAGAAAATGTGGAAGTGGAGCAAGAGAGAGTAGGCCAGTCATTCACCTGTACGGAGAGGCTGTCCCCCAGGAGAGATAGTCGGTGGGTCTTGGAGCGGGACGAGGGACAATGGGCTGCTCCACAGCAGTCACGTCTCCTGAGTAGGACTTGAGGAGGGAAGCGTTCTTATTGGCCAGCATGGCTCTCTCATTCCTGCGGAACTTGGCTCTGCGGTTCTGAAACCACACCTGGGAGATTGTTAGGAGAGAAGGGCATGAGGAAGGAGAGGAAAAACATGAATACAATTCTGGTCAGTTTTTTTATATGTGTATATACTTTTATTTCAGATTAATATGAGGGTACAAGTGTTCAGGTTACCTTGTTTTTGTTTCTAAAGTTCAAGTTGTAGTTGAGCCCTTCAGCCAGAGGGCGCGCTGAACACCCTGACACTGCACATTAGGTGAGATCCCGCCAATCACTCTCCCTCTTCCCCTCCCCTCTCCTACCTCTCCTCTCCCCCTCACAACAATACTTGTGTTTTTCTTTCCTATGGGCATGTAGTTGTTTATATATTGTTTTCAGGAAACTTCTCTGAAGATGACAGACAAATATCCAATACATACATGAAAAAAGGCTCACCATCCCTAATCATCAGAGAAATGCCAATCTGGTTGGTTTTACTATACAATGCCTTCCCAAGGAAGGATACAGGATGGATTTCTTTTTGTTGCAGTTTGGCCTGGGCCAGGTTCGAACCTGCTACCCTAGGTATATGGGGCTGGTGCCCTACCCACTGAGCCACAGGCACCACCCAAGTATGGAATTCTTTTTAAGTCAATAGCAATAAGCCATAATCCTTCCCAGGTGGGAAGGGAATGTCTTAAGGGTTAAGACTTTTATAACAGGACCAGGAAGTTACTCCAGTAACCAAGCTTCCAGAGATAGCATCTGTGACTAATCCCTGGGACAGCAAAATCTGGGCTATAATCCCTCTTATACTTATAATCAAGAAAAAGAAGAAAAATTTCATTAGACTTCTGCCACAGATACAAAGACTTTTCTAAAAGTTTTTTTAAATTCTTCAAAATGGGATCTGCTTTCATAATACTCATTAGATATTTAAAGAAAATCTCCCTGCCCCCCAGAAGTAGATGCTCTAACAAAGATTTAAGAAGAAAATGATTTCTTTGGAAGGTGCAAGCAACACCATCAGGGGAGCAAGGAAATAACAGAGAAGAAAAGCAACCACTGAAAAGAGTGTGCTCCTAAAACCGCTATGTCTATGGCGGCCCAGTCCTGTGGAGACTCTAAAGATTGAGACTAAGGTAGGAGGAACACTTCCAAGTTATCCCTCCTGAGGGGCAAAGGAGCTGGTATTTGTACACTGGCTCCTGCCAGTCATCAGTTGTGGATGTCCCAGCACACCTGGAACACTGAACAATGACAGGACAGTCCCTTGAAGTCCTAAAAAGAAAGTTCTGGACCAGAAAGACAGATCCTAAAAATTGAAAGTTGACCTGACTATATTTAATTGCAGGGCTCAAGGGGATGTGGGTAGCACTGACAGCATCTGCTACAGCTAATTATAAACCTATCATTTATTGAGTGCAACCAGAGCTAGGAACTTATACAGAGTAGGAACCTATGTCATTTTTAGTCATCATGACAATTCCACATGTTAGGTTTTATTATTACTATTTTAGAGTTGTGGAAACAGGTTCGATGCGATTAAATACCATCATGTACCACATAACAGCATTTCAATTGACAATGTAGCTCATGTACAATGGTGGTGCTATGAGATTATAATGCTGTATTTTTACTGTACCTTTTCTGCATTTAGGTATGTTTCGATACATGGATATTTACCATAGTGTTGCTACTGCCTACAGCATTCAGTACAGTAACATGCCATACAGGTTTATAGACTAGAGCTGTATACCATGGCACCTAGGTGAGGAGTAAGCTAGACCATCTACTCTGGGTAAGGGTACTCTTTGATGTTCACACAGTGAAACTGCCTAATGATGCATTTCTCAGAACAGATCCCCACTGTTAAGCAATGCATCAGTGTAATCTGTTGAATTTCACACAAGTAATAAATGGCTGAGTTTCTGAACTCAAGAACACACAACTTATGATCATACAACCCTTCTAGACTTCAGTGGAATTTTATTCATTAATTTACTCAGTCAAGAAATCTTTATAAAGTGCCTGCTGCAGTCTAGGTCCTAAATGCTAGGAAGAAAAGCATGAGAAAAATTTATTGTCTAGTTTTAAGAAGCTCACAGTCTCTAAAACGAAGATGTAAAATTGAAAAACTGCAAAGCAAATATTTGAGGTACAATTATAGAATCATATAACAAGATATGGGAGAAGGAAATTCCATGGTATGGAGTGAGCTGTTGTTATAGGGGCAACACTCACATATGTAATCAGTACCCCACAGAGTTGTGCACCATGAAGGGCGTGGCTGGAAATCAACGAAGGTGGAGTCTGGACATCTCTTCCCTGGCTTCCCAGATTCCAGGCTCTTCCACTTTTAAGTGTTCTTCACATTTGCTATTATAGTTATCAACTTGAATATTAAAATAATAGGATCTATGCTCTGCTTTATGTTATCTGCTGGTTCCCTGTTACTCACAAAATAAAATGAAAACTTCTTACCATAGAACAAAGGCTGGAATTGAGTGATTTGTCCATCAATCCCACCACATCTTGCCTCACTCCCATCTCATGCACCAGCCCTCTATTGTTCCAACTCCTCCCCTAGGCCCAAGGCTATCTGAAGACTCTCAAAAGTGCTAGGCTGTTTCCCACCTACATATACTTACAGTAGGTGCTCTCTCTGCCCATGTCATTCATCCACTCTTTATCCTGGTGTCAAAGCCAATATTTTTTTTCCAAGATTAAACTTTGACATTGAACATGACTTAAAAGTTGAACATAGTTTGATAAAAACACTGGTTATACTACTTTAAAGATTTATCCTTGGATAATTAGTTAATTTATCTGCTTCTTTGTCCTCTGATCTATTGAAGATAATAATGCCTACATAGGATAGCTGTGAGCCTTGATCCAGAATAGATGCTTAATAGATATGTATTCACTCTCTTTTCCCCCAGGCAGATCACTTCATTTTTTTCTCTGGTCTATCATGAATTCCTTTAATGTAGGACTTTACGATATTGTAATAGTACAGTTTGTACATCTGTCTTCTCTTGCCCAGTCCAAACATTTTTAAGGAGAGTCATTGCCTTATTGATCCTCAGAAAACCAAAAATAGGTCCAAGGGTACACAAGGTACTTGATAAATTTTTGAGGAAATAAAGAAGGAGAAAAAGAAGGAAGAACAAGCAAATTTTGCAAAGATCAATCAAACATGGCCTCTATCCAAGATGACTCCTCAGTCCGGGATTGGGGTGGGAGGGGGGGTTTGACCCCCATATACTGCAATACAATACATGTCCTATTGTGATAAATGCCAAACATATAAAGAAGCCCAGAGTCAGAAGGGATTGGTTTAGACTGGGAAAGGAAAGGGTTTCCTGGAGGAAGAGTAATGTCATGGAGAGGGAATCCTATCATACTCAAACAGGAAATGTTCACAGCTCTGAAAGTCATTGGAATATAGTAAGGTAGGAAAGGAGGAAAAAAAAGTTTCAACATATAAGAAATTTTCCTGTTGCAATGGGGACAAGATAGTTCCCAAATTGTTCTTTCTCATTTTTTTAATTTCCATCATTGCCCTATTCAGATTTCCTTCTCTGAAATTTAGATGATCACCATAGCAAAAATGGCATTTTAGGTAACTGTGGAGAGCTGTTACAGTTGCTCATTTTAATGTGTCATAAAGATATAGGGTGTTTTGGAAGAAAAGAGGGGATTTCAAAGCATGGTTAGAGAGCTGTGGGAGTGGCATGGGGGAAGAGGGTGTGGGGAGGCACACTTACTTCATAGTTCTGAACTGGATAATGGGATGGAGGGAGCAAAACTGAGATTTGTCCCCATGGGTCACTCCTACTCGAGCCCCAAGGTATTGTCAACCAGTCACGGGGCACTCTCCCTCACACATTCCTCTAACCTATCTTCATAGACTCCATGAGACCACACCACTTCCTATTTTTCCACCGCCATTTTTCTTTTTGTCTCTTGAGGAATACTTTTAGATAAAGGCCCTATTTCTCCACAGGAAAAACGCCTTCACTTCAGGATGAAGGGAACTCCACATCAACTCAATGAGTGCCTCTCCTAGTGCCTTGTGGTGTAGACACCATCCCTACCCTAGGCAAGGGCCCTGGGTCTAGCTCAAGTCTTCATCAATCAAGAGGATTATCATTTGCAGAAAGAAATCCCTCACATTTGGACTAAACACAGATATACAAACAATGATTTCTTCAGGAAGACAAGACAGATTTGACCCACCCTTCTCATCCAATAGCAGCTTGCCACTGACAATATGGAAGAAATAAGATCTTTCAGCAAAGGGAGAAAAGCACTACCTGAAAAAGCACTTAGCTAGCAGACTATTCTTTATTCAAAGTCTTTCATGATGATTAAAAACATGAATCTGAATGTCTGGATTCAAATCTTATTTCAGCTACTTTCTAGCTGTATAGATAATGTCAACCTTTCTGTACCTCAGTTACCTCATTGGCAAGATAAAAATATACATGTCCACATCACTGAATTGGTGGGAGGATAAAAGAGACTAGTTATGTAAAGAACATGACTTGACATATCAGGGCTCAAGTAGGAATAATCATTATATTATTCTCATTGATGTTATTACTGCCAATAACTTATCAGTTGATGTATCTTGGCTTTAATGTTAGAAAGAATTGCTATTGTCTCTGTCTTACATGCCCTCACTCTCTTTCCCTTCTCAGAGACACTGTGAGGATGAATAAAATCCACTTAAATGTGCTTTTAACTCAGTTCCTAAGTATTCACTTCCCACTCCACAGGGCTCATGGTTATGCATGCTTTTAATAATTTTATTGAAGATTTGTGCATTCTCAAAGGCTGGGGAGGAAAGGTGAGGTGTGGAACAGAGAGTTAGTCTCTTCAGTCAGCCTTGAGCTCCCATGGAAGGCTGGAGGTGCAGTGTCAAACGTTTAAAGGGACAATACATGTATCATGAGTCTGCAAGATTTGGAAACTGTGGGGAAGAGAGGGACCACCAGCAAGGAATATTGGCTCTACTTACAGTCATTTGCCTTGGTTTTTAAAAATGCTTTGCTGTCCAAAGAAACACTGCTAGAAACTGGATTCTATCCTTGCACGGACCATATGTAGCCCTGTTAGTACTGGTTCCAGTCTAAAACTTACAGCTTGTGTTTTTAAACAGTGCCAGCTCCCCCAGCCTGTTACCTGCACTCTGGCCTCGGTAAGGTTCACCCGGCGGGCGAGGTCTTCTCGCACGAAAGCGTCAGGGTAGTGTGTCCTCTCAAAAACGCGCTCCAGAGCCTGCAGCTGGCTGCTATTGAAGGTCGTCCTGTTCCTCCGCTGCTTTCTCTTCTTCTTTTCCTCTGAGTTCAGCTGATCATCTAGTAAAGAAGAAACTGATGAGAAGGAGCCAAGTTCACTTGAGGAGTCTTGGTTAAAACCAGGACTGCGTTATCTACAGTCAGATAGATCAGGACTAGTGCCACTGCACCATCAACCCAAGCTAACGTTAGCCAGGGACTCATTCCCTGAGGACCCAAGAACAGGAACAGTGCTGGGAGACCCCTGAAAGGGTTTCACTCAAACTGAGTTCTAGGGCTCTGAGATTTTTAGAGACCTTTCGAGAATCCCAACCCTAGGATTTCTCCTTGATTTTCCCTGAGTTTCCCAATCTTGGCAAGCTAATAGTCACACAGCCCACCCAGAACAGTCAGAGAGTCCCACCACTCCTGTCCTTTGTCCCCCATCCAGTTCAATCAGGAGTGATGGATGTGTGAGTTCTAGCAAAATACCAGCTGTGCTAACACCTCCATCAAATCGTCTCCCTGCAGCCTGAGTTACTGCATAGCCTGTGTTGATCTCAGATATACAGTACTGAACAGCCGAGGCCCGAGTCATATGCTCTGACAACCTAGACTCACATTTCCTATGGCTTCTCCCCAGGCAGACTCAGCCCAAAGAAAATTCTAATGCTGTGGGATGATGATGGGGAGAAAGAAGAGGTTGGCCACTTGTTCCATGTTTAACAAACAGAAAGCACCTCTTAGTTATTTTTCTAGCATGTAAAGTCTTTTGATCCTCTCTGACTATGAACACACAACACACTTAAACTACTAGCATGAATCATGATGTCCTAAGAATAATGACACCTACCTTAGTTATAATATTATTCTTATTAAAGATTGAAGGCATGCATTAGATTATATGTGGATTCAAAGTGTAGCTTAAATCCAGGAGCTCCTAGCCCAGACCTCTCAGTTCATGATAACTGAGCATTGAACTAAGTCTTTTTGCTAAGAGATTCTTTCTTCATCAATGCTGCCTTATGAAGGGATACCCTTGGAGCTTAGACGAGAGACTGCACATTTCCTCCTGATAATTAGAGCACACAGATATAGTAAAGGGCTCTCTGAATTTGTTTCCAAGGAAAACATGAAACTTCTCTTATCCTTAGAAGACTGTTTCTGTAGAAAAGAAGAAAATCATTTTATCCAGGCCAGATTCCTCTAGCCAAGAAGCTGCTGACATCCATTCTCTCTGCTTCATAGTTATGCTTAATTCATAACCTCTTTGGTTTTTCACATTGATGGTGTCTTAACTAGGACTCCTGCTTTGCTGGGCACTTTTGTGGCACTCTCAATAAGAATGTCAGATCAATGGCACCTTGAAGATGGAACCAAATTACTCATAATCTGGGCCCTCTATCAAGACCTTCCAATAAACATCACTATTTGGCTATTGACAAAACTAGTTTCCAATATTATCATCACTCAAATTCAAACACCTAGGATCAAATACCTTTCGGTAATTGTCTTGCACTTGTATTCGCCTATTTAAATATTTGGAAGAATTGCTCTGATTCTTTTCCCCAAATTCTTTTGTCTGCAATATTGCACTTCAGATCTCTCTAGGTCATCTAGGCCTATGTGACAGCATTATAACCTGAATTTTATGTCCCCGATTAGACAGAATGTCTGCAAAAAATTCTTAGCTTCCACACCTTCACCAAATTGAAACCAATTACAAAGACCTCAGGCTACTATTTTTAATCATATAAAGGAAATCCCTCACTAAGCCAACCCCATGATTTGTTTTCTTTCCCTCAGAGAAAATTCTTTCCCAGGTATAACCATGAATTCTAAATCTTTTATGCTGTTTTGTAAGCCTATTTCTTCTTGTCCCGCCAAACTGTGATCAAGACCAAGAATATTTTATGTTTTGCTCTTAGTATTACAACCTGCTACATAATCTCAGCAGTTTCTTTGAAATCTTCCACTGTTCATTCAAATCCCACTGACTGTCCACCATAAACCACCAATTCC
This sequence comes from Otolemur garnettii, assembly GCF_000181295.1. Classification (NCBI taxonomy): domain Eukaryota; kingdom Metazoa; phylum Chordata; class Mammalia; order Primates; family Galagidae; genus Otolemur; species Otolemur garnettii. The sequence goes on from NW_003852411.1 coordinate 21,933,023, forward strand.
CCTGACATGGGAGTAAGGGAAATGGAGAATTATAGTTTATGACAGGGAATAAATAGCTATGATGACCTGAAACGAGTCCAGCAAAAGTTTCCCAGTGAATGTTCTTGTTGTTTTTAACAAATGAAAACACCAGCCCAGATCATGTTGAAGGTGAGAAAAGACATGCAAATCACAGAGGTCCGGGGAGTCTGGATCTGGCAAATGTCCTTCAAAGTGCAAGAATAATAGAAAGAAACAGTGAGCGGGCAACAGAGGCAGCTCCAGCAGCAGCCTTCTGCTTGTCTGTCTTTGCTCACTAATCACAAAGCCTGAGCTCCCTGTTTCTCCCCAAGAATGCAGAAGAACTTCACCCAGCCCGGTATCTCCAGCAGCACAAGGGGAAACATAAACACTGTGGAGATCTACAAACGCAGGGCATCTGAAGGACCTGGGATAAACACATTTATCAGATTCTGGGCTCTGGTTGAATATCCAGGAGAGAAAGCAGTGTCTTTTTATCATTGTCTTATAAACAGCTACAGGGAAGGTTGATTTGGGAATAGGCTGCCTAAAGATCCTAATGTCCAATTGGACGTTAATAGGCATCTCATTCTTTGAAATTCTGAAGTGGGTAAGAATCACCAAGCTGCATAATAACTACAGGAGATATAGATGCGTTTTCATTGAAATCATAATGTTTTAGATCTCAGGTGTTTATGGTTTTTTATATACGTATCAATGATTGAGTAAACTGCAACTATGCAGTAACTGGCACTCTTTTAGGAAAGACAAGCAAAATGACCTTGTGAACAGGTGCAGTCCTGCTGCAAATCATGAGTCGTAAAATATTGGCACCTAAAACTTCCCAAGAAATTGTCTAATCCAACCCTTTTACTTTACTGATGAGTTAATTGAGACCTAGAAGAACAATGTGACTTGCCACAAATCACAATGGAAACACGGGCCTCCCAGAAGCCAGGACTCCTAATTCCATTCTACTTGTTAGTGCAAATGACAATAAACACTCTGTGCAAGAGAGAAACAATAAAGCATCAGAGACATACCTGGAAACTTCCGCCCCGGGAAAAGACTTATGGGAAAGACATATTTTTTCAAGCTAACTATTATAAATAGGATCTGAGAAAGAGGGTCACTGTCCATTGCATGTTGTCGTTCCTACCAGAGTAGCCAGTAAAAAATGCAATCATTTTCATTAAGAAGAGCTATTCAGATCCAGATGTTTTTACATTCTCCTTTTTCATGGCCTCTGTGAGTCTTTGCTTCGTCAATTAACTTTGTGCAGGGTTATTTTACCATAGTGATACACACCTATCTTCTATCTATTCCCACAGCTATACTGGCACTTCTCTTACATGTCAGGGCACAGTTCAAAATCTCCATTTCCTAAGACACATTTCAAATCTTACCTCCTCCTCTATAAAACTTGACTGATAGCTCTAAGCCAGATCTTCCCTTTCACAATATTCCAATACATATTTGAGTTTATCATTAAATACTTTTTTAAAATGATGGTCCAACTCTTTTTATGTAATAATTTTGTCACCTTCATGCATTCAGGTATTTCTACAGAAAAAAGATAGGGTCCCATGATAAATTGAATGACAATAAAGGTTGAAAGAGTTAAAGCGGCAGTGCAGTATGAAAGCAGTCCCGGGTTATTAGACCCTTACTGATTCATCCAGAGTTCTGAAGGGCTGAGTAATTTTTCAATCCCAATCCTTCTTCTTAATAGTACATAGCAAATAATTAAGTTAGCAGTATTTTGGGTGCTGGATATTTTTCTCTGGCTGAAGGGTGAGCTTCTCTTTCAGATAGGTTAGTCATCAGATTTAGATAAGGTATATGTTTTGTGGTCTAATTCCTTGGTAAATGCAGAAATGAGTCATTCCTTTTTATCTCTTGCTAAAAATGCAACTCCAGCATAAATGAGTGATTTAAACAAATAGAAACACACACACAAGCAAGAGGTTGTAAAGAGAATGGCATTTCCCATAGATCAGGATGTCCAAATACATAGGAAGCACTTCTCAAGGAAAGTAAGCCAGGAGCCCAAGCTAGGACACCCACTGTGTGGTCAAATACATAGGAGTTAAAGAGAACAACCCAGCCCTGCCCTTGGCTCTAGCATGAAATTCACTGTGAACTCCTCTTGTGGCTGCCACAGTTGCACTAGAGAGAGGGTAGAGAAGACAGCATGAAGTGCCATCCCCAAGTATGAGGACCTGGCAGCATGGGGTGAACCCTATTCATCCTTGCACTCCCCATGCTGGCTTCAGTTAACTCCAAAGTTCCTGACCCTCTTCTTCTCCTCTGCACCCTGTGGGAGGAAACCTTGCAGATCCCAAATCCATGGTCGGCCAAATGTAATTTAAAGGTAGAGTAAAAACATATTTTAGGAATAAAATCAGAAGAAAAAATGTGTTTCCTATGCCTCGGTCATATCCATTTGGGAAAAAATCTGATGCAAGATTTTCCCAAAAAATGCCAGCTCCAGTAGCAGAAACCGACTACCACATCAAAGCTTGTCATCTGCCTCTCGGTTGAAAGCATGGCAGGCAAACGGATCTAAAGTGCAGCCTGCTGATCATTTTATGGGCATTGAAGAATGTTTTCAAAGGAACTTATATTGCACAACAGCTACTTACTTTAATGGGATTTGTGTGGTTCAGGCTCTGTAACCTTTGGAAAATTGAAAGGAAGTATAATTGCAAAAGCCACTAAAAACTGCTTAGTTTTTATTGCAAGGCCTATGAAAAGCAGCAGAATACAGCTGTGGCCCTCATTTGAGTTTCTTTGGTTACACCGAGTTGTAACTGAAATTAAGACAGCATCTTTGTAATATGTGCCCTGATAAATGGCACCTGGGTCACTTCACTGGAAAGACTGTTGCAATGACCAAAGCTGAGTTTAGCAGCACGCCCACACTATCCTTACAAGCACTGTCCTTGAATGGTCTCCCAGCATGGAACCCGGCAACTGTTAGGAGTGGCCAAGTCTCTGCCAATACAAATACCCAACTGCGGGGCTATGGTTCATTTCCAGGTGTATTGTCACCTGTCAGAGCCTGAAGTTTGTATGGTGATCTTGGAGGGGTGTATTTTTTTCCTTTACTGTGGGCTTTGCATAGAACTAGTTTATTTTTAGCCAGGTATCCCTTTACACCTTAGAAAACAGCATTAAAACGCCTGTAGCTCAAGTGGCTAGGGTGCCAGCCACATACACAGAGGTGGCGGGTTTAAATCCCACCCGGGCCTGCCAAACAATGACAACTACAACCAAAAAATAGTTGGGCATTGTGGTGAGTGCCTGTAGTCCCAGCTACTTGGGAGGCTGAAGCAAGAGAATCACTCAGGCCCAAAGAGTTGGAGGTTGCTGCGAGCTGTGACGTGACAGCACTCTACCCAGGGTGACAGCTTGAGAGTCTGTCTCAAAAAACAAACAAACAAACAAAAAACCACCTTAAATGTAATTTTGGGGAATGATATATGTTCTTTGGAGGATAAAAATCCTCTGAAAGTTTGAAAAAGCATATTTTTGAATGGTTTTGATCAAAAAGTTGAGTTAGTGGCTCTGTGTAAAGCTACAGTGGTTTTGTGTAGACACAGCTCAAAATCTAAGTCCCTCAGTGTAACCAACCCCACTGTGAAACGGAAAACACTTAAGACTATGAGGGTCTGGAATGTAATTTGCACTGATTTTGACTTGTTCATCTTATGTATTTCCTTTCACCTCTCTAGGACAAATACATTTCTATAGAGCCAAAAATATTAACACAGTCCAGATCACTTTATCTGCTTTAACTTTCTTCAGACATTTTTCCTAAGGGATTTCTGATCTGAACTCCCAAGGCTATCCAGCACAAAGCAAGCCTTCTCAAGCAGTTTCATACTGGAATTCTACTTTCTTCTGAAGCTATGTTGGTAATTTCCCTCATGTCCATGTGACTGTGAGTCTGTTTTAGACTAACTATACAGCACAATGTGTGCACTTGTGCTTAACTGACACTCTCATCAATGCTCAGTAAATACAAATTAATAATCAGACGTGAAGTACTTATGCTTCACATATGATCACTAGAATTCTTACTGAATTCTACCTCCAATTTCTCTATAGATGAATCACTGATTAACTTCATTTTACTCAATTCATTGCAGGATGCCCCCAAAAAGTAGAAAATAAAATCTTTGTATCAGACCCAACTAACTGGAACTGGGGAGGAAACACGATAAAGAGCAGAAAGGAAGCAGCCTGGAAATGAGAACAGCCTGTGTTCTCCTACGGACCCTGCGCTGACCGGACCCTGCGCTGGCCGGACCCTGCGCTGACCGGACCCTGCGCTGACCGGACCCTGCCCTGGCTGGTCATGAGGCCTGGGACAAGATGCTTCTCTTCCCTGAGCCTCAGTTTTTAAAACAATAAAATTAGAATGAGACGAACTATATCCCAGGGTCACCTGAGCATTTAACAATTACCTAAAAGACACGCAGTCTGGCACACAGTAGTTATTTGGGAAGTGTTGCTACTAGTATGGCTGCTATGATTTCTCTTCTCAAATGGCCTACTCAAACCCATGGCTGCTGTTAATTTTGTCTTCTCCTCACTGTTAATATTTAGCTACTCAGTAAGATTTCTATCACAGAATAACTGGAGGGAAAGTAAGAAAGCCTTTCAAATATGTTGAGATGGCCAAGTCAGGTTTGATGGAGAGCATGACGGAACTCAGAAGCTGGAAACATGAATAAAAGCTTTAAAACTTAGCAAGAATTGAGATACGATGATAGACTGAAAATTGCACACAGAAAGTATGCAAAGGTGTTTGACCCAAAAGTACTATTTGGGATACTTTTCTGCTGTTAGTCAATTCCTGGCTTTTGAACAAGCTAATTTTCCTTCCTAAATTCAAATTTTGAAAAGAACCAGAGTAAGTAGATTCTAGCACTTGGGCATGTAAGCAATTGATCCCTTTAACAGGCAATCTCAATAGAAATTAGTAGAAATTAAAAATAATTTAAAAAAAAAACCCACACACACGGGGGAGGGGGGGGGGAGGAAGGCCAAAGGCTAAAGACAGGCTATGAAAATTCAATTATTTCCCAGCATTTGCTTTGGGTTAACTAATTTGGTTGCCACATGTCTAAAAAAACAAAAGTTGGTTCATATTACTCAATATTTATTCAGTGATTTTTTATTTTTAATGTCTGAGCCCTTTGGTAAATTCCGAAAGGATAAAAAGAAACCAAGGAAGGCAAAGTTCTGGGGAAAGAGTGAGTTCCGACTGAGATTTTTAAACGCTTTCTAAGCTTGCCGTGTTCCAGGTGTGTGGTCCCCTTGGAAGGGCCTGGTATCCGACTAGGAATTTGCCTGGGATTACAAACAGAGCTCTGGGTGAGGCACAGCCCCTAGCCCTCTGCTGGTGAGCTTTTCCCTTTGTAGTGAGACTGTTGTCACTTTGTGAAAGACACAACATCAATCTTGACATTACCAGTGGAAACTGGTA